>NC_051163.1:120489426-120610694 GCF_013339745.2 Dermacentor silvarum | reverse complement strand
TTTTTGCTTGCAAATAACGTCCGCCTCTTCAAGTAGACCAGCTCATTAACTAGAATTGGGCTATCTGCCGCAAGCAACCTTAAATAATTCTGAAAGTGTTTGCTGAAACACCCTGTATATATATATATATATATATATATATATATATATATATATATTGTGAGCATTACATTACCGCTTTTTCTTCATCTGTATAGACTCATCATCATGGCCAGCGTCATTCTCTTCAGCGCGCGGCCTGCATAATAAACCGTCGAGGTTTATTAATAGGCCGCGATGTTAACAGCTGTCTCGCAAGTGGTGGAGGCTGCTCTCGATCCCTTGGTCCTCTACGACTTCGAGTTTTCCTGGAGCTTCGTTCCGGTCGCCGCTTGCCCCGCCTTTCCGCCACCATGCCCCAAGAAGATCCACCAGGAGCCCCCAGCGTCTCTGCCCCACCGGCGGTTCCTTCATAGACCATCAGCACGCGGCAGCGCGATCCCACCATGTTCGCTGGCCTTCCTAGTGGAGACGTTGACGACTGGCTGGACAATTATGACCGAGTGAGTGAGTCCAACCGGTGGGATGATTTTCACAAGCTTCGGAGCGTCGCGTTCTACCTCACTGACGTTGCCAGGACTTGGTTTCTTAACCATGAGAGCTCCTTGCCTGACAGGGCGGCTTTCAGACACCAGCTTCGGCAAATCTTCGGCGCCCCAAACGTCCGCTCTGAGGTAGCCAAGAAAAAGTTGTCGCAGTTTCACCCGAAAGGCGAAGCATGAATTGCGATAGCAACTTAGTAGAGAGCTACACGGAGTAAGGATAGTAGTTTTATCCGCTGTAGAAACTTGGACATGCAGCAGCACCGGCAACACACAGCACTGTTGTCGACGCCGTCGGCGTTTTGCCCGCGTTCGCACAAAATGCGTGCGGCGTTGGTGACTGTTGCCGGAGCCTCTGATATAAATAGGCACTTGGTGCCGCAGCTAAACGTCGCCTCCCTTCCCTGCCCCCCCCCCCCCCCCCCCCCCACGGCCTTTCGTGCGTCAGAAGAAGGCGCGTTTGCTCTACATATATGGTGATTGTAAAGGAGGCAAGATACGCCTACTTCTGCAGCCCTTAAGGGAGCACGGCACAGAACGCGCGTTTGTTCTCCGCCGTGCGTTCACTCCCCGTGAAAGCGCGCGTCCCTCGCGCCCTTTCACTCGCCGTTACAGCGTTCGGCGGCGCGCGGCGACGATTTCATCTCCATTGACGTCATACGGAACCTCACGGCGACGGCGACGGCGACGCCGACGGCAGAAATCTGCTTTGGAGTGTCCATATAATTGCCATCGCAATAAAAGCTTGATGTACGCATGCAACTTCCCGGGGAATCATACACCTCTTATATCGAGGACGTCCTCGCCCTTTGTCGCCGGGTTGACGTAGCCATGACTGAATCTGATCGTGTTCGTCATGTCCTCAAGGGCATTGCCCACGTCGCGTTCAACGCACTGCCATCAAGAATCCCAATACCGTTAACGATGGTATCGCGACTTGCCAGCATCTGGACGCCCTGCAGGCCATCCGTATACCACCTGTCGCCTGTGACACGCCTCCTTCCTCGGATACGGAGCTGCGTCTCCTGATTTGGACTCTCATACGCGAAGAGCTCCAAGTGTACGGCCTGCGCAGTCCTCCCGTTCTTCAGCCGCAACCTTTGGTTCCTGGCATGCGCGACATCATCAAAGAGGAGCTGTCCTCCATGACCTGCACTGTGGGCTGTGTCCCTCCTTCGCCGTCACCCTCGTATGCTCAGGTTGCGGCTATGCAACCATCTGGCGACTCTAGCACCTCGTGCACCTGCCACAGCATATTACCCTACCCGGCCTACGCCCCGCCCCATTTGTTATTACTGCGGTATACGCGGGCACATATCGCGCTTTTGTCGAAGACGACAACAGGGCGAACGCCGTGGTTACGATGGTTACGAGAGAGACCCGTTGCTTCTTCCGAGTCCCTACCAGCGCCGGCTTTCCCAACGCTCGCTTACTCCGCCTCCAAATCCCGAAGAGTCTCGCAACTACCGTCCAGGGCGCCGCCGCTCGCCTTCCCCTCTGCGACGCTCGACATCACCTCTGCTCCGGCCTCCCGCACTCCTGACTACCGATCGGAAAACTACAGGTTTTCCCGCTCAATTTAATCCAAGTGGCACCGAAAATAATCCAGGTGCCAGCCAGTTTAATCTGAGCGCCAGCATTTTTAATCCAAGGGCCAGCAATTTAATCCAGGCGCCACCACATTTAATCCCAGCGCCATCCGAATTAATCCGCGTGCCAACTGATTTAATCCTTGCGCCAGCTATTTTAATCCAATTGCCACTCATTTTAATCCCGGTGCCAGTCAGTTTACTCCTCTTGGCAATTGATTGAGGAACGAATAATTCTTGCAAGTGAAATCGTACCAGGCGTCACGAATGCCGTCTATTTATTGACGTCATCACTGTATTGGTGTCAGCACGAAGCTAGCACAGATTCCACGCATCAGTTTCGTCATGGCTGCTTCAATCACTTAAGTGTACTTTGTATATCACTCATTTCCTCCTTTTCGAGTCGCGTTTCCGAGTGACAAGAGTGACTCACTTATGTGAGTCACCATCGCGACACACATTGCGCTACTTGTGTTGTATCATGACATGCGATTTCCTTCTCTATCTTGACGCATATTGATCGAAATGGATTGCAAGGGTAAAAAGTTGCTCACCATTACTCAGCCACTTATAATCACTAAGCGACACATGAGAACTCACTAAGCTTGTACTTTAGCACACACTCCTATACTCCCGACATGCATATCAAACGAAATGGTTCTGAGACGATTACCGCCTGTTGTTGAGTTACATGATTAAGTGACTAGTGACTCACTCGACGTCACCACCGTCGCTCCCAAGCTTCTCTCTGCTAACCTGCCGACATCCATATCAAACGAAATGGTTTTCAAAGGGCAACATCCTGCTCACTATCACCCTGTCAAGTGTCATGATCACTAGTGACTCACGTAACGTCATCATTGTTTTTACCCAACCTTGAACTCTCCTAACCTGCCGACATGCATATCAAACGAAATGGTTTTCAAAGGGTAACAACCTGCTCACTATCACCCTATCAAGTGTCGTGATCACTAGTGACTCACGTGACGTCATCACGGTTTTACCCAACCTTGAACTCTACTAACCTGCCGACATGCATATCAAACGAAATGGTTCTGAGACGATAACCGCCTGTTGTTGAGTTACATGATTAAGTGACTAGTGACTCACTCGACGTCACCACCGTCGCTCCCAAGCTTCGCTCTGCTAACCTGCCGACATCCATATCAAACGAAATGGTTTTCAAAGGGCAACATCCTGCTCACTATCACCCTGTCAAGTGTCATGATCACTAGTGACTCACGTAACGTCATCACTGTTTTTACCCAACTTTGAACTCTCCTAACCTGCCGACATGCATATCAAACGAAATGGTTTTCAAAGGGTAACAACCTGCTCACTATCACCCTGTCAAGTGTCGTGATCACTAGTGACTAACGTGACGTCATCAGTGTTTTTACCCAACCTTGAACTCTGCTAACCTGCCGACATGCATATCAAACGAAATGGTTTTCAAAGGGTAACAAACCGATCACTATCACCCTGTCAAGTGTGGTGATCACTAGTGACTCACGTGACGTCATCACGGTTTTTACCCAACCATGAGTTCTCCTAACCTGCCGACATGCATATCAAACAAAATGGTTTTGAAGGGGTAACAAACTGATCACTATCACCCTGTCAAGTGTGGTGATCACTAGTGACTCACGTGACGTCATCACGGTTTTTACCCAACCATGAGTTCTCCTAACCTGCCGACATGCCTATCAAACAAAATGGTTTTCAAGGGGTAACAAACTGGTCACTATCACCCTGTCAAGTGTGGTGATCACTAGTGACTCCCGTGACGTCATCACGGTTTTTACCCTACCTTGAACTCTACTAACCTGCCGACATGCATATCAAACGAAATGGTTTTCAAAGGGTAACAACCTGCTCACTATCACCCAGTGAAATGTCGTGATCACTAGTGACTCAGGTGACGTCGCCAAGGTTTTTACCCAACTATAAACTCTCCTAACCTGCCGACATGCATATCAAACGAAATGGTTTTCAAGGGTAACAACCTGATCACTATCACCCTGTCAAGTGTCGTGATCACTAGTGACTCACGTGACGTCATCACTGTTTTTACCCAACCTTGAATCCTCCTAACCTGCCGACATGCATTTCAAACGAAATGGTTTTCAAAGGGTAACAACCTGCTCACTACCACCCAGTGAAATGTCGTGATCACTAGTGACTCACGTGACGTCATCACGGTATTTACCCAACCATGAACTCTGCTAACCTGCTGACATGCATATCAAATGAAATGGTTTTCGAAGGATAACAACCTCCTCGATATCACCCAGTGAAATGTCGTGATCTCGAGTGACTCACGTGGCGTCACCACGTCGTTTGCCTAGCCTTCACGTGAACTCTTATAGCCTGCCGACATGCCTATCAAATGAAATGGTTTTTAAAGGTTAAGAAACTGCTCACTATCACTTAGTCAAATGACGTGATCACTAGTGAGTCACGCGACGTCACCGCATTTGCACCCGAGCATCAACTCCTTTTATCTGCTGGCATGCATGTCAAACGAAATTGTTTTATAATGCCAGGTAGCTGTCCAGGATCACTCAGTAACACGACGTGATCAGTAGTGACTCGTGCGACGTCACAACGGTCATACCCGAGCATCCACTCTTCTCACCTGCTGATATGCATATAAAATGTAAAGGTTTTCAAATTGTAACTGGTTGGTTGTTGTTGTTGAGTAACAGTATGAAGTCACTACTGACTCGCGCAGTTGCCATAGTCTTGCTGAAGCATATATTCTCCTAACATATGCCGACACGTAGAGCAAAAGAAATGGTTTTCGAAGGGCAGGTACCGGCTCACTATCACTCATTAACATGACGTGATCACTATATTGACTCACGCGACGTCACCACGTATGTACTCAAGCATGCACTTTTCTAACCTGTCAATACGCATTACAAAAGCAATGATTTTCACACTGTGACTAGTTTCTCGATATTATTTAGTAACATTATTAAGTCACGTGGTGATTCACGGGAATTCACATACCGTGAGGTGGGCTGTTTATGCAAAGGTGTCAGGCATACGAAACGAAATGGTTAACCGAGTGAGATAGGTGCTTACTGTTACTGCGTCGCATGACGTTATCAGTAGTGGTTCACGCCACATCACCAACCAGCAACTGACTAGCAACTTCTTCATGCTATCGACCTGCATGTCAGAGTGTAAGTCAATGCAATTATATTTTGTTGATTGCCGTGGGTAAGTCAAATATAACGGGGGAAACTAGAGACTATCTGAATCTCAGACGTGTGTGGCTCAGTACGCATTATTTTCTTACCAAATTCAAGGATGGAGTGCCACAAGGTCGCCTACAAAAGAGCGTCGTGATGTATCCAAATGACATCTCCCTCGACAACAGAAGTACAAAAATTTGGCGAGATATCCTGAACGAAAACATGTCATTTATTCAAGGCAGTATTTGATTGCAATACAGTCCAAGGTACTTTCTTGGTGGGTTTATACACACAAACCGAGAACAACTACATGTCCTCCTCTCTGAGCGCAGCTTGAACAAAAGAAAAATTGTGCCTATCGAATGCCGCGCAATCCACGCGCTGAACAAGTGGCATTTCGTGTTGTGCAGCATTCACAAGCAACGAGTGCCTGTGCTCCTTTTGTGTGACTCCTTGTGGAGTCACCAGTACTGAGTCGCGCCTCTCTCTGAGGTACTCTTTAACTTGGCATTTGAATTTGGAGAAAACTTCTTCAATTGGATTAAAAAAAGGACTGTTTGGAGGCAGCCGCTAAGATGGAATGGTTCGAGCTGACCAGATTTGCCTGTTCAGCGCGGTTGTGAGCGGGAGCGTTGTCGAAAATGAAGACGGCCTCTGTTTCCGGCTCCTCTGAGTCAACCTGGGCAGACACGTCGGCGAGAAACTCATTGAACACGATCCAATGGGCCCTTTCAACAATGCGCCAGTGCAGCACGCCGTTAGCCGACATGCAGGCGATGATGTTGATGCTCGCACCTTTTGTCGAAGTCGTCGTCTGGAGCGCTGTCATGCCCGTTTTTGCGCGGCCGAATTTCCTTGAACACCATATACTGTAATTTGTTTCATCGATGTAAAAGCGGCAAACACGGGGACCATTCGTCTGCAACCATTGCGCATATTTTTTTCGTTTGCTCTTCACGTCGGAGCGGTTGCGGTCCACCGGTCTCTGGGTCGCCAGCTTTACAGAGTAGGTGTGTGCGTCGAGGAGGCGGTCAATAGAAGTGGTGCTGATTGTGAGACCAGGCATTTATTCTTCAACGGTGCGCTTTATCTGTTTCAACGTGAACGTTGGATTCTCGTCGACAGTTCTTGTTACGAAGGCGACGACGTCGGCGCCAAACTTTCTGATGGAGCCCCCGTTTTCAGAGAAACTTCACGGTCTGTCGCGACAATTGACCTTGCAGTTTTTACGTTTATGCCGAGCGTCGCGGCGAGTTGTTTCAAATTTCCGCCGCGCCTAGAGGCGTCAACGATTCTTGCTCGGTCGATGTCAGACACCCGGTTGTTTTTCTTTCGCGGCTCATTTCGATTCTTGAACGGAGGACCTCGTATTCGCGCGGCGCTCGCCTGTTCGTCTTTAGGAGGCCCATCTTCCATGGTGGTCAGCTCAGGTAAACCACGAGCACAGCAATAACACCAGGAGCACAAACAAAAGGTCAGAACGCCACTATTACGGAGGCGTCGGAAACACCGTCTGCTAACTCCGCTTGCTTACGACGGGATGTCGTCTGTAGATGGTGCAGTTTTTGGAGGGAAAGCTGCATGACCCGCACAGACTACAATTCCTACAGTGTGCCCGGCCAATACTTTATTAGTGTGTGTAGAAGGTGTTCCAGTTCCTGCACTGATTGATACGGGCGCAGCTATTTCTATTATTCACCCTGACTTGTGCTCTCGTCTACGCAAGGTTGCTACACATTACAATGCAGCTGTTCTACGTAGCGCAACTAATGTTGTGATTCGGCCATCGGTGCAATGCACCGTTCGAGTTTCGATTGACGGGATTCGTCACCATATCCATTTCGCAGTGTTGACTTCCTGTGCTCACATGCTTATACTAGGGTGGGACTTTCTCTCTTCGGCGTCTGCTTTCATTTCGTGTCGTCAACGCCTCGTTAACTTGACTGAGACCGACAATTCCGACGACGTGCCCGAACCGCGCCTTCGCTTACGAACTGCTGACGATTGTATGGTGCCTACTGGCCGCGAACAACATCTTGTAGTTAATTCTGACATCGCCGATGGTGACGTTTTAGTTGTACCGTCAGCTCGTTGTCTATCCAAAGGGATTGCTCTGGCACCTAGCCTTGTTCGCTTCACCAGTGGCACGGCCACTTTGGCTGTACTCAACAATACCACTGAGCCAGTTCTTCTTCCTAAAGGCGCCGTTGTAATTTGCGTCCTGGACACTCAGCCTGTCTCTGTGCTTACCTTGACTACTGCTGTTTCACAAGCACCTACAGCTATAGATACGGTCCCTGCTTCTGTTCTCGCTAGTGCAATCAGCACTGATCTAACGCCACAGCAGACGGAAGAGTTACTGGCGTTGTTATCCAAGCATAAAGACTCCTTCGACGTGAACTCTCCTCTTCTGGGACAGACTTCTGCAACGGCTCATCGCATACACACAGATGGAACTTCCGTCGTGCGCCGGCGGCCATATCGCGTTTCTTCCGCCGAACGCCAGATCATAGAGAAAGAAATTCAACAAGAGGGGACACTCGGCAAAAACTGGCAACAGGAAACACGTCACCATACGTCACGCTATACTTTTGACACCGAACGTTAGCTGCCGCGAGCATCGAAAAAAAAGAAAGTGAACTTAAGTTAACAGGCATTCATTTATTTTTTTTAATTCTTTGCCGCGAAAACTAAAACGTTTTGCGCATAAATGAACTTAAGCTTTGCGACTTATTTTCCTTGCCTTACCTAGCCACAGGTCAATGACGCGCCAGATACATGCGTCATCCGCCAGACAGTCCCCCGAAGCCAGCGAGGATGGCTGCGCGCGCGGCGACCCGTCTGTCTCATTTTTTTTTTTTTTAATGTAACCTGGTTTATTGGGCTCTCGGCGTATTCTTGCGTTCATTCTGCACTGGGACAAGACACCACTGCACTATTGGACTACGGCAAGGTGAGAAATCTTGTTTCACAGTCTACGACGCAATTAGGCGTACGGCACGGGACCGAGACTTAAGACGCAGTTAGCGAAAAACAACTCGGCCATCCTGGCGCAGTTAATTTGAGTAAATGAATCGTGCTGAGACATGTTTCCGACGCTTCCTATGGGACTATTGTAACTTATTTCGGTTTTTTGAGCCACACTGG
The DNA here is from genome assembly GCF_013339745.2 of Dermacentor silvarum. Classification (NCBI taxonomy): domain Eukaryota; kingdom Metazoa; phylum Arthropoda; class Arachnida; order Ixodida; family Ixodidae; genus Dermacentor; species Dermacentor silvarum. Next base: position 120,602,174 of record NC_051163.1, on the reverse strand, counting down.
CCGCACAGGGCGCCGTGTCGCAGTTAGCGAGAACTCAGCCGTGATGTGTAGTCTAGTGCATCTTGCTATAGGAGAAGTTTGTGCCGCTTTCTCTGACGCCAGACATTACTGAAAAGTAATTTCGTTTCTTTCTGGGGTACTTTTGAGGCACGCTGGCCGCACAGCGCGCTGTGACGCAGTTAGCGATAAGCAGCTCGGCCGTGGTGATAAAGTTAGTTTGGCATGTAATGAATCTTAGAGGGACAAGTCTGTGACGTTTTTTGTGGCTCCGCAACAACATATACCTTCTTTCGGTACTCACGCCTGTTGAAAACGCGATGGGCGATTGCCGAGTGATAACATGGGGTGTGCTGCTGGCGCCGGCAGAACGCGCGAACGACGAACATATCAGAAACTTGTAATTCGAAAATTATGTCTTCTAAAGGACTGAAAAAAGGCATTGCACCCACGCATTTGTCTTGAGTGCCTGTTGCGTCCGTCTGTGTATATCGCGTACCGTCGCGTCGCCCGAGGCCAAGTTTTGGAAACGCGAAGTCGCTCGTGTATTTGTGCTGCCTAAGTGCAGGAAATAATGCCCGGAAATTGGGGAACGCTTGGAAATCAGATGTTTTCATATATGTTTGGGATGAGTCGGGTATTTTCTACGCCATGTATGTAAAAGCGAATTGCTTTTGTTTGTAATGCCGCCCATTCACCGCTTTCGCACGTTTCGCCTCGCAGTATTCCTGTCTAAATGCCAAAATGACTCATGCTTGTAACATGCTGTTACGTGCTTGCAAATGTAACATGCTTGTAATTAACTTTTTTCAGCTGGTAACCGTCCGGTGGAGCTTCATACAGGAACTACTGCCTTACCTGCTGGTGTCACAACGTTGGATGAACGCACAAAAAGCGCGGAACGAGCTTTCATATAGAGCAAAATAAATATTTACTCATTGCACAAAAGGTCTTGCGTCTACTTTGTGAAATTGCACGTGGCACAGATTCGATGGGACTTTACGAGATCGTTCGCAATCATTTTTACTAAATAATAAACCGATTCTGCACGAAGAGCAAAAAAAAAAAAGGGAAAGGGGGGGGGGCGTAGCCGGCGTGCTATAGCTTGCGTTCAAAATACGCGCGCCCAGAACCGAAACCGGAAGTGATGCAAGTGATCGACACCGACCGCTTGGCACGCTGCAGTCAATTCGGCCGCTGGGCCCTATGGGAGTGTCCCCTCTTGTTGAATTCCTTTCTCTATGGCCAGATCATCGATACCCACGTTGCCGACATGCTGAAAGGAAGCATCATCCGCCCTTCCTCAAGCCCTTGGTCGTCACCTGTCGTTTTGGTGCGTAAGAATGACGGCTCAGTGCGATTTTGCGTAGACTACCGTGCCTTGAACAAAATAACCGGCAAAGATGTATATCCACTGCCCCGAATCGATTATGCGTTAGATTCATTACAAGGCGCACAGTATTTCACCAGCCTTGATCTACGCTCCGGATACTGGCAGATCCCCATGCACGAAGCAGACAAGGAAAAAACTGCCTTTGTCACACCCGATAGACTTTACGAATTGAACGTAATGCCTTTCGGCCTGTGTAATGCTCCCGCCACATTTGAGCGGATGATTGACAGTGTACCACGGGGCCTAAAGTGGAAGACTTGCTTATGCTACCTTGACGACATCGTCATATTTTCGTCGACCTTCCATGAGCACTTGCAGCGCCTCGATGAAGTCTTGACATGCCTCTCTGCTGCTTACCTTCAGCTGAATACAAAAAAGTGCAACTCCACCAGCAAAACTATTAAAGTACTCGGATACCTTGTCAGCAAGGAGGGCATTCGACCTGACCCCGATAAGATTACCGCTGTCCTGCGCTTCCCCATGCCTCAACGCGCCACAGACTTGCCTAGCTTCCTTGGCCTAGCTTCGTATTTCCGGCGCTTGAATTCATACATAACTTTGCCACAATTGCGGCGCCGCTCCATCAACTACTTATTTCTGCAGCTCCCTACGTATGGCCGGAGGAATGCCAAACTGCTTTTCACGCCCTCAAGCGTGCCCTCACGTCCGAACCTGTGCTTTGTCATTTCGACAACACCGCACCCACTCTTCTACATACTGACGCCAGCGGCCATGGTATCGGCGCTGTTCTTGTGCAACGTCAGCAAACTTCCGAAGAACGTGTGGTCGCATACGCAAGTCGCATGCTTACACCTGCAGAGCAAAATTATACGATTACCGAGCAAGAGTGTCTTGCCGTTGTTTGGTCCGTTCAAAAATTCCGGCCTTATCTGCACGGCCGCCACTTTACGGTCGTTACTGATCACCGCGCCTTGTGCTGGTCGGCGATGCTAAAGAATTTAACAGGACGTCTCGGCCGTTGGATACTTCGTTTACAAGAATACGACTTCGACGTCACCTACAAGTCTGGAAAGAAACACCAGGATGTCGACGCTCTCTCTCGTTGTCATCAACCAACGTCTTCAAACACTGCCTGCTTACCACCTTCCATGAACAACCCACCGGACGTGTCTCCTGCATTTCCTTCACTTGCAGCTCTCGACCGGCTCCCACCTAGCCATTCTCATACGTTTGCAACTTGCCAACGTAGTGACTCCTACTGCCACTCCGTTATGGAACACATTCGGGGATCCTCTCGCACACCTAACGCTCGACTCCGTCGGCAGTTGAAGAACTTCAAGATCGAAAATTCGGTGCTATACCGGTACCTGTTTCATCCCGAAGGACACTGTTGGGTTCCTGTAGTTCCCCGATCACTTCGGAGCCAGATACTGGAGACCTTTCATGACGATCCCACTGCCGGTCACTTTGGTTTCCATAAAAGCTATGAACGAATTCGCAGCCGCTTCTCTTGGCCTGGACTTGCAACAAGCGTAGCAAAATACATGGCTTCCTGTTCGATCTGCCAACGCCGCAAACGACTGACCTCACCTCCGGCTGCACTGTTACAACCTGCCCCGTGTCCTGAAGCTCCTTTCGCAGTCGTTGGTATCGACTTGTATGGCCCACTACCCTTATCGGCTGGCAGTAAACGATGGATTGTCACAGCTGTAGACCACTTGACACGGTACGCTGAAACAGCCGCACTACCTTCCGGTTCCGCAGCGGAGGTTGCATCCTTTTTCTTGGAAGCAATCTTTTTACGACACGGAGCCCCACGTATCCTTTTGAGTGACCGAGGTAGGACCTTTCTGTCGAAACTTCTCGACGATGTTCTCCGTGCGTCCAATACCATCCATAAAACGACTTCCAGCTACCACCCACAAACTAATGGCCTCACAGAGCGCTTTCATCGTACGCTGTCCGACATGATTTCAATGTACATCAACCCTGACCACACCAATTGGGATGTTATACTCCCATTCGTCACCTTCGCTTACAACACGGCCGTCCAACTCACAACGGGGTACTCGCCCTTTTTCCTTGTGTATGGTCGTCAACCGATCACTGTCCTCGACGTCTCTTTCTTTGGCGTCCCCGTGCCCTCGTCTATATCAATGTGTGAGCAATTTGTTTCGCGAATTGCCAAGTGTCGCCAACACGCCCGCCTCAACACCGACGCCAGTCAACACGACCGCAAAACTCGCTATGATGCATCCCACCGTGTCGTTTCCTTCCAGCCTGGAGGCGAAGTGTTGCTGTGGACTCCAGTTCGCGTTCCTGGCTTATGCGAGAAATTTCAGTCCCGTTTTGTCGGGCCCTACACTGTTCAGGAACAGACTTCGCCAGTTAACTATCGGGTCACGTCCGTTGTTACGCCTTTGGACGGCTGCCGCCGTACCACAGAGATTGTGCATGTTTCACGTTTAAAGCCTTTCATACGGCGTTCGCCGCCATAGCCAGCGGTCAGGTTGGCCGCTTCCATGGGCGGGGGTAATTGTGTGAGCGTTATATTACCGCTTCATCTTCTTCATCTGTATATACTCATCATCATGGCCAGCGTCTACCTCTTCAGCACGCGGCCTGCATAATAAACCGCGAGGTTGAACAGCTGTCTCGCCATATATATATATATATATATATATATATATATATATTGTCACGTAGTAGTGACGGTAAATAAACAGTCGCAAAACTGTGTATGACGAAACTGGTTGTTTATTGGGCGAACCTGTGCCCACAAAAGCAAGCTACACTCAAAGCACCACGATAGCGGCGAACACAGTCGGCGATCGTCGGAAATCTGATCAGCGGCAAAACGCGTCGGCTTTTATACCTGAGTCATCGAAGGTTCCAGAATAATCCCTGATACGCGCGTCTCTTTCAGAAAGTTCTAGACAATTCGCGTCGCTCATACAATCAGATAACATAAGCGTCGGTGAAAACAGGCAACGGAAAGAAGCATCGATAACGTTCTAGAAACTTCCGATACAGGCGCGTCCTGTGCCGAGCGATAACGTGTAACATTTGTTAGCCGGTGGAAAGCAGCCATCGGCGAAAGATAAACATGTATACGTGTCAATACCCTCCCCTTAAAAAGCATCGTCGCGATGCTACAAACAAACGCGAAAGCGAAAACAAAATGACGCGTAATAAAGACAGAAAATAACAAAGTAACAAAGTATCTATAAGCTCGTCAGCGGGTGTAGAAAGGCTTAAGACACACCACGTGGATGACTTCAGGTCGTGCCCGGCGCCGCTGTGATTGCGAAATGCCGTCTGGCACGACCTCATAGTCCAGTGCGCCAATACGTCGGATTATCTTAAATGGTCCGAAATAGCGACGCAACAGTTTCTCGCTAAGTCCTCGTCGGCGTATCGGAGTCCAGACCCAAACACGGTCGCCGGGCTGGTACTCGACGTAGCGTCGTCGTAGATTGTAGTGTCGGCTGTCGGTCCTCTGCTGGTTCTTGATGCGCAGGCGGGCGAGCTGTCGACCTTCTTCGGCACGCTGCAAATAAGTGGCAACGTCGAGATTTTCTTCGTCAGTGACGTCTGGTAGCACGGCGTCAAGCGTCGTTGCCGGGTTCCTTCCGTAGACCACGTTGAACGGCGCCATGTGCGTCGTTTCTTGCACGGCCGTGTTGTATGCGAAGGTCACGTACGGAAGGATGACATCCCACGTCTTGTGTTCGACGTCGACGTACATTGCCAGCATGTCGGCGATGGTCTTATTTAGGCGCTCGGTGAGGCCATTCGTCTGCGGCTGGTAGGCGGTGGTGCGGCGATGGCTTGTCTGGCTGTACCGCAGGATGGCTTGAGTTAGTTCTGCCGTAAAGGCCGTGCCTCTGTCGGTGATGAGGACTTCTGGGGCACCGTGACGCAGGAGGATGTTCTCAACGAAGAATCGGGCTACCTCGGCGGCACTGCCTTTGGGCAAGGCTTTTGTTTCGGCGTAGCGGGTGAGGTAGTCCGTAGCGACGACGATCCATTTATTCCCGGACGTCGACGTCGGAAAAGGCCCCAGTAAGTCCATCCCGATCTACTGGAACGGTCGGCGAGGTGGCTCGATTGGCTGTAGAAGTCCGGCAGGCCTTGTCGGCGGTGTTTTGCGTCGCTGACAGTCTCGGCATGTCCTTACGTAATGGGCGATGTCGGCAGAGAGGCGAGGCCAGTAGTATTTTTCTTGTATCCTCGCGAGAGTGCGTGAAAAACCGAGATGTCCAGCCGTTGGGTCGTCATGGAGAGCTTGCAGAACCTCTGGACGCAATGCTGAGGGTACCACGAGGAGGTAGTTGGCTCGGAGAGGCGAGAAGTTCTTCTTTAGGAGAATGTCATTTTGCAAGAAAAACGACGCCAATCCTCGCCTGAACACCTTCGGCACAATGACGGTCTTGCCTTCCAGGTAGTCTACAAGGCTCCTTAGTTCCGGGTCGGCTCGCTGTTGTTCGGCGAATTCGTCGGCACTGATTGGTCCCAAGAAAGTATCGTCATCCTGGTCGTCCTGTGGCGGCGGTTCGACGGGGGCGCGAGACAAGCAGTCGGCGTCAGAGTGCTTTCGCCCGGACTTGTAAACGACGGTGATGTCGAATTCTTGAAGTCTCAGACTCCATCGTGCGAGGCGACCTGAAGGATCCTTCAAGTTAGCTAGCCAACACAAGGCGTGGTGGTCGCTCACAACTTTAAAGGGCCTGCCATTGAGGTAGGGGCGAAACTTTGATGTAGCCCAGATGATGGCGAGGCACTCCTTTTCTGTTGTGGAATAATTTGCTTCCGCCTTCGATAGCGACCGGCTAGCGTAACTTACAACCCTTTCTAGTCCATCAGTCCTCTGCACAAGCACGGCGCCGAGTCCTACGCTGCTTGCGTCGGTGTGGACTTCGGTATCGGCGTTATCGTCGAAAAGCGCAAGTATTGGCGGCGATTGCAGGCGTCGCTTCAGTTCTTCAAATGCTTCGAGTTGCGGCGTCTCCCACTTGAACTCGACGTCAGCCTTCGTGAGATACGTCAGTGGCTCTGCGATCCGTGAAAAATCCTTGACGAAGCGCCTGTAATAGGCGCACAGTCCAAGAAATCTACGCACTGCCTTCTTGTCAGCGGGCAGAGGAAAATTGGAGATGGCCGCAGTTTTCTGAGGGTCGGGGCGCACTCCAGACTTGTTCATGACGTGGCCCAAAAACAAGAGCTCCTCATATGCGAAGCGGCACTTTTCTGGCTTTAACGTGAGTCCGGAGGTTTTGATTGCTTGAAGAACTGTTTCAAGGCGCCACAGGTGTTCTTCGAAGCTTGAGGCAAACACAACGACGTCGTCCAAATAGACTAGGCAAGTCTGCCACTTCAAGCCTGCCAGTACTGTATCCATGACGCGTTGGAAAGTCGCAGGTGCCGAGCAAAAACCAAACGGCATGACCTTGAACTCGAACAGTCCGTCTGGTGTTATAAAGGCCGTCTTGTCCCGGTCCCTCTCGTCGACTTCGATTTGCCAGTAGCCGGTTTTGAGATCCATCGACGAAAAATACTTTGTGTTGTATAGTCGATCCAAGGCGTCGTCAATCCGTGGGAGGGGGTATACGTCCTTCTTCGTGATCTTGTTGAGGCGACGATAATCGACGCAGAAACGTAGGGTTCCATCCTTCTTCACTAACACCACGGGGGACGCCCACGGACTCTTGGACGGCTGGATGATGTCGTCGCGTAGCATTTCGTCGACTTGTTGCCTTATGGCCTCGCGTTCGCGCGCCGAAACTCGGTACGGGCTCTGACGCAGTGGGCGGACATTTTCGTCGGTTATGATGCGGTGCTTGGCGACAGGGGTTTGTCGAACTTTTGAAGACGACGAGAAGCAATCCTTGTATTGCAGGAGCAGAGCTTTTAGTTGTTCTTTCTTATGCCTGGGAAGGTTCTGATTGACGTCGAAAGTTGGTTCAGGTATTATAGTCGTTGCGGGTGCACTGGAATCCATGAAGGCGAAAGAACTGCTGGCTTGTACTATTTCGTCGATGTAGGCGACTGTGGTGCCTTTGTTAATGTGCTTGTATTCGGGGCTGAAGTTCGTGAGCATCACCGTTGCTTTCCCTGCACGTAGCTCAGCTATGCCTCTAGCGACGCAAATTTCACGGTAGAGCAGTAAGTGATGATCGCCCTCGATGACGCCCTCCATGTCTGCAGGCACTTCGGTACCGACGGAAATCATTACGCTGGAGCGAGGCGGAACGGTGACTTGTTCTTCAAGCACATTCAAGGCATGGTAACTTATGCTTGTATCCGGTGATATCCCGTTGTGCGTTGAATAGCGTTATTGACTTGGACCTTAAGTCGATGACTGCACCGTGTTGATTTAGAAAGTCCATGCCTAGGATGACATCCCTGGAGCAGTGCTGCAGGATTACGAAGCTCGCCGGGTAAGTGCGGTTGTTTACCGTGACTCGCGCTGTGCAGATTCCAGTCGGCGTTATTAGGTGGCCTCCCGCTGTCCGGATATCGGGTCCTTGCCAGGCTGTTTTCACCTTCTTCAACTTGGCGGCGAACGCGCCACTGAAGACGGAATAGTCGGCGCCAGTGTCGACGAGAGCGGTGACGTTATGACCATCGATGAGCACGTCTATATCGGTAGACCGGCGTCTGGCGTTGCGGTTAATTCATGGCGTCGGATCACGGCTGCGTCGGCTTGCTTTGCTGCTGCTACGTTGCGTCGGAAGGTCTTCTTTCGGCGGCGAAGTGTTGTCAAGGCTGTCGCTAGGCGGCGTGCTGATATCTCGTCCGGATGATTCGCGAATCGTCGTCGGTGGCGGCGGAGGATCTTCGTCATTGCGTCGTACAGCAACCGCACCTCCATCGGTTGCTGCTTTTAGTTTCCCGGATAGGGGCTCACGGACCGGCCCCGGGCTGGGCCAGTGTATGGTCGGTGCTGCGGCGACAGGTAGCGTCCCGGCGATGGCGAACGCGAAGGGCGTCGGGGTCTCCACTGCGTTCCGGCGATGTAGTCGGCGATATCACGTGGCCGCTCGCCAAGCTGTGGACGTGGCGCGTTGACGGCGAACCCTCGTAGGCCCATCTCGCGGTATGGGCATCGGCGGTAGACATGGCTGGCTTCCCCGCAGTGATAGCAGAGCGGGCAGTGGTCGGGGGCGTGCCAAATATCTGTCTTTCTCGGGTAGCTACGCTGGGCGAGGGGCGGGCGGCCTGGCGGCGGTGGACGACGGAACTGCGGCGTTACGGGGCCCTGGCGCGTGCGCGGAGGGGGGCCTTGACGGCGGGCGACGGCGGCGTGGGTCAGCGCTTCCGGCTGGGGTTGCGGCGATTGCGGCTGTACATCGGAAACTTCAAGTGAGCGCTGAACTTCTTTGACGATGTCGGCAATAGATGCCACTTGAGGCTGCGACCTGGGAAAGAGCTTCTGCAGCTCCTCGCGAACGACTGCTCTGATGGTCTCGCGCAGGTCGTCGCTGCCAAGTGCTTGACCATCAATGTTGTTCGCGGCCAGTGTTCGGCGGTTATATTGCCTTGACCGCATTGCGAGCGTCTTCTCAATGGTTGTGGCCTCGGAAACAAATTCAGCAACCGTCTTGGGCGGGTTGCGTATCAATCCGGCGAAGAGTTCTTGCTTGACACCCCGCATCAAGAATCGAACTTTCTTTTCTTCACACATGTCAGGGTCGGCGTGGCGGAAGAGGCGAGCCATCTCCTCCGTGAAGATCGCGATGTTCTCGTTCGGCAGTTGTACTCTGGTTTCTAAGAGAACCCCGGCCCTTTCCTTTCGTACAACACTCGTAAAGGTCCTCACGAAGTTCTCACGAAATAGGTCCCAAGTCACTAGGGTGCTCTCTCTGTTCTCAAACCAGGTCCGAGCAGCGTCATCCAACGAAAAATAGACATGACGTAGCTTGTCGTCGTCGCTCCATTTGTTGAACGTCGCGGTCCTCTCGTATGTCTCCAGCCAGGTTTCAGGGTCTTCAGCCGTTGATCCATGGAAGGTCGGCGGCTCCCGAGGTTGCTGCAGCAGGATGGGGGACGCTGATGCTGCCATTCTGGTCGTTGACTTGGACTTGATTGCGGTGGTCTTTTCGGGAAGAAGTCCGAACTCCGGCACAAGTCCTTGCTGCCTACGGCTAGCTCGCTGGTCCTTGCCGACGTTGGTCTCGTCCTCCGGTTTCGGGCTTGGGTCGCGGCTTTGCGGGGGCGTTCGGTGCATGAACGAACTAGCACCTCCACCAGATGTCACGTAGTAGTGACGGTAAATAAAACAGTCGCAAAACTGTGTATGACAAAACTGGTTGTTTATTGGGCGAACCTGTGTCCACAAAAGCAAGCTACACTCAAAGCACAACGATAGCGGCGAACACAGTCGGCGATCGTCGAAAATCTGATCAGCGGCAAAACGCGTCGGCTTTTATACCTGAGTCATCGAAGGTTCCAGAATAATCCCTGGTACGCGCGTCTCTTCCAGAAAGTTCTAGACAATTCGCGTCGCTCATACAATCGGATAACATAAGCGTCGGTGAAAACAGGCAACGGAAAGAAGCATCGATAACGTTCTAGAAACTTCCGATACAGGCGTGTCCTGCGCCGAGCGATAACGTTTAACATTTGTTAGCCGGTGGAAAGCGGCCATCGGCGAAAGATAAACATGTATACGTGTCAATATATATATATGTATATATATATATATATATATATATATATATATATATATATATAGATCTGAAGAATGGGGAACCTGAGGATCGCTACTGTCATGTTGAAGACGAAGAGACTGCATCTCGCCCAGGCGCTGACACGTGGCAGTGATGTCTTGGACAGAAGCCGGATTTTGCACGACTAAGGTGTTGAACGCGAGAGACCCAATATATATATATATATATATATATATATATATTGGGCATGGCGGCACTTACGGCATGCGGACGTCTAACAATCCGTTCGTCTTCCTTGTGCAGTTTTTCCTCGGACTGCTTACCGCCATCGCTGGAAGCACCTTGCGGTTCGGGGACAGAACCACTGCGCAGGTTGCCAGCGTGACGTACTACCATGCGCCAGTGATTACGTCCTGCACGTTATCGGAGCTGTCGCCTGATCATTTGCCGTTATCCAGCCTGGTTCTGTCGGCGCATGATCAGCACCCAGCACCACCCCACGGCTCGCCTAAAAAAGGACGATCAGTGCACTCGACGCTTCTTGGGCACGGCGGCACTTCAGGCATGCGGACGTCTAACAATCCGTTCGTCTTCCTTGTGCAGGTGAGAAAACAATACGGGAAATGTATGCGCTCGAACAACCTTTTCTTGCTTGTGCTGCCGTGCCCACGGTGCTTAGGTGTACTATGTAGCATCAAACTGCTCTTGGGGAAATTACTGCTCCTGGGTGGCGACATAGAAACGAATCTCGGACCTACCCTAGACCAAATCGCAAGCTCGTTAAAGGAAATCGCTGCGGATATTAAACTCATCAAGGAACAGCGGCTTGCTGACATCGATAAAAAACTAGATGCCTCAAGAAGACTCGAAGAGAAGGTTGGCTTGTGCCAAGAGGAAATTGTCAACATGAAGCGCGCATATGAAACCTTAGAAAGTCGACGACCTAGAAAATCGGAGTAGGCGATCGAATTTAATTCTTTATGGCCTGCCAGAAATTGATGGAGAGACGAGTGAAATTATTGAACAGACAGTGAACAAAACTGTTGTTCAGGACACTCTCGGCTTAAATCCGGTTGCTATCGAACGCGTACCTCGTCTAGGAAGAGCAGAACGGAACAAGAATAGGCCAGTAATTTTCAAGCTGCTAGATTTCAGGCAGAAATCAGCCATACTTAACAAAAGGTTACAAACTGAAAAATACCAGTTTTTCAATCGGAGAAGATTTTTCACCCAGAATTAGAGACATTAGAAGAAAGTTGTGGAATAGCGCCAAGGAAAACCGCGAGAGGAATGATAAAGTATCGCTAGCATTTGATAAACTGTTCATTAATAATCGAGCCTTCTTTTGGGACGACGAAAAGAATGACAAAGTTCCTCTCCAAAAAGAGGACGAGGCACCACTAAGGCCGCAAACCCGCCAAACTCGTCAACACGTAAAATCAAAGCCCTAACCCTTTTAAATGCTAACGCGAGAAGCATTCTCAACAAAATAGAAGCTCAGGAAAGTCTCATACTGGAGCATGATCCTGATATAGTAGGGGTTACGGAAACATGGCTTTCTCCCGAAATATTTGATGATGAGCTTGTTCCTCCCAATTATGTCATTATTCGCAAAGACCGACCTTACCGTGGTGGTGGCGCCGCTTTACTCATCAAAAAATGCCTTTCATATGTATGCCTTGCCGTTGTGACAGACGCCGAGGCAGTTTTCTGCCGGCTTCTTTGTGATGGCACCCCCATATTTATTGGTTGCATTTATCGAAGCCCATCTTCAGGTTATGAGTGCATCACCACAATTCAAGACTTCAGGCAACATCACGTATGCAGCTCTCGTGTCCTGCTAATGGGAGACTTTAACATTCCGGACATTGACTGGACTACACTTAACCACACATCGGCTGCCGCGGACGCACTGATAAACCGAATGTTGAACTTTAACCTACATCAAATCGTATCATCTCCAATGCGCACACAAAACACAACTAAAAATATACTTGACTTAATACTTATTAGCCAGCACTTTCCAATAGACCAGGTTCAAACTAATGAGGTAGAGGGCATGTCTGACCATAGCGTACCTATCTGCTTTCTGCCGCTCGGCTTTAGCTTTGCAGATCAACAGCGCAGATCAACTGTAACCGATTTTAAGAGGGCAGACGATAACAGTGGGCTAACCCATCTCGCAGATGAGTTTGAATTTTTTTCACAGCTAGCTTCCGATGCAGCCACTTATACTAATCTACTTTGGCTCAGGTTCAAATCTACTGTTATCCACTGTATTACTAACTTCATACCAACGAAATTAAGGAAACCAACAGTGAACAATCCTTGGATAACACGTGAAGTAATTTAGGCAAAGCGAAGAATAAAAATACTGCGCAGGGTGGTGAAAAACACAAACTGCGAGACGTCCATTCGGCACAAACTACACTGCGCGAAAGCAGAGTTCAGACAGAAAGCAAAAAATGCCAAACAATACTACTTCAGCGTCACCCTTCCTAGTTTTATTAAAAGAAATTATAACAGGTTTTGGAGACACCTTCGCATAATAATTCCACGGTGTCGCACACGGGTCCCGAGGAAAGAGAGGAAAAAGCTAATGCATACAACAATTTATTTCGCTCAGTATTCACCACAGATAACGGTATCATTCCTCCCATTTCATCCCTTGGTCCATCAAGCATTGATTGTCTTGAAGTCACAGATGCAGGAATACTCAACCTACTGCTAAACTTCAATCCTAAAGAATCCAGTGGCCCAGACGATATTCCAAATGAGTTCCTTTAGAAAATATGCGGAATGGTGCAGCAAGTATCTTGGGCTAATTTTTCGTAAATCACTTACTTTGTCTCAGCTACCAGACGACTGGAAAATTGCCAAAATAATACCCATTCGCAAATCAGGAGATAAGTCTTCAGTAGTAAATTACCGTCCGATATCTCTTACTAGCACTTCGTGTAAGTTGTTCGAACACATTATCCTAAAACACATAACCGTTTTTCTTGAGAAACTAAACTTCTTGTCCCCTAATCAGCACCGATTTCGTAGCGGTTTGTCCACTATCACCCAGCTAACCGAGGTATTTCATGTCCACGCACTTAACATCAACAACCGCCGCCATATGGACATGATTTTACTTGATTTATCAATAGCCTTTGATTTCGTATGTCATAGTAAACTAATCGCAAAACTAAAAAGTGTAATCGGAGAGGGATTAATTTTTTCATGGATAAAAGATTTTTTAACAAACCGCTCACAGTTGGTGCTTTTCGAAGGTATTAAATCAGAAACTGTCCCTGTAACTTCTGGAGTTCCTCAAGGTTCCGTCCTGGGACCACTATTATTTTTAATCTTTATAAGTGATATTACAGAAAACATTGACTGTAGTATCAAGCTCTTCGCAGACGACCGGCATAATTTATAAGGAAATTCACAGCATCACAGACCACCTTAAACTCAACGCGTCCCTTGATAAGTTAGTAGACTGGTGCGCTAAATGGCAAATGTGCATTAATGTAAAAAAATCCGTAACCATTGCAGTAACACGTAAACAGAACCCGTCCCAATTCACTTACAATATTAATGGTAAACCACTAGCGAATATTCAACAACACAAGTATTTAGGCGTTACGTTGACGTCAGACCTCAGATGGGACAAACACGTTGCCAACATCACGGCAGCCGCACTACGCAAGCTATTCTATGTAAAAAGATGTTTAAGAATGGCACCCGCGTCCTCAAAGCTTCTAGCATACACTACATTCGTAAGACCAGTGTTAGAATATGCTAACACAGTTTGGTTCCCTCATTCCCTAGCTAGTATAACAAAATTGGAGTCAGCACAGCGCAAAGCCATAAGATTTGTGTATAACAAGTATACACGCACAAGTATAAACGCAAGAAGTCAGAAGGTCCACTGACCTTCTGACTTCTTCTGGCATTAGGACTATATCCACAAGAGCAAAGCAGGCACGTCTCAAGTTTTTGTACCAACTGCTGCATCACATCTATAAGATGTATCTAAGTATCTAAGATGTGTCTAAGTATGTCGCATTTTCACAGTCGCGCCCGACTCGTCATAAGCATAAATACAAATTAATTGAATATTCTTTCAACAACGGTGAATGGAATCGGTTACATCCAGATATCACGGACGCCGAAACAGTGTCCGCTTTCAGTGCAAAGTTAGAACATACATCTAACCTCTAGTACCACCCCCATTGCCACGCACACTCTCATTTGAACGCTAGTTCCGTCTTCTTAGATTCCTGCACTTATACAATGTATTTCCTTTCCTAATATTTGCTGGTGATGGCCAATAAAATGTGTACCGGTTTTCTCGGTGAAAGGGATTGCTTATGTTGTTGCACATAACTTCGTTCTTATACTATCACTTGCTTGCTTCTTTATTCCATTCTCTTTTTTTTAACAGATTGCAATCCTGTGCCTGGTATGCTTCGCGTTTTTTTTTTTTCAGTATTAGTTCATGTTTGCACATTGCGCATGATAGACAAGGCGTTGATTCTCTTTGCTTGGCAAACTGGTTGTAATCCTTCCTCGTGGTTGTACTTTTATTTCGTGTGCGCAGCATGCATGTTTTTGAAATGTTAATTTGAATTTGTGCGTGATTTTTGCTTTAAATGCCCTATACCAGAGCGCATATTTACAAAATGTTGATTTTTTTAACATGATTGTGTCTTTGTAATGCTACCTGGTATGCTCTCAACTGAGAGTGGCAGTATTGAAAATAAATAATAAATATATTGTAACGCCGCACCGGAAGAGAATAGAAGAAGAAGAAGAAGGGGCGCGAGGTTTTTCGGGCATCGGCTGTTTCGGACCGTCCCATGTCTTCTCTGCCCCTTTCATTGTAAATAAATCCATTCTACATCCGTCACAAGTGGTGGAGGTGCGGGGTACTGGACGCCCTGGACCACCCAGTCCTACCAGATCTTCGCAGAAGCAGACGCCTGGCCGGACTACCACCAGAGCGAACAAGCATGGCCGACGCCCAAGCAGGCCGGCCAATGAACACCGCCGAAGAGGGCATCGATCAAGTCAGCCTGAGACCAAGGCAACCGAGCTACTGGACGCCGGAACCACGTATATTCTCTGGTAAAACAGATGAAGACGTGGATGACTGGCTGAGGCACTATGAAAGAGTAAGCCGCCATAACGGGTGGAGCCCGTCCGCGCAGCTTGTGAACGTCGCATTTTTTCTGGCCGGTACCGCTCTACTTTGGTTTGACAATCATGAACATGTGCTGACTACTTGGGAAACTTTTGTCCAGGAACTGAAAGCCTGCTTTGGCGACTCGAATTCCAAAAAGAAGAAAGCGGAACACACGCTCTCGCGCAGAGCGCAATTGCCTGGCGAAACGTGTACAACGTACATTGCATAAATATTAAAGCTATGCGGAATTGTCAACGCGAATATGTCCGATGAAGACAAAGTGGGACATCTGTTAAAAGGCATCGCCGAAGACGTGTACAATTTTCTAATCACAAAAGAAAACCTGAACACTCTTTTCGAATTCCGGCAGCAATGTTTACGTGTTCGAAGCTCTGAAGACCCGCAGGATCTTACCGAAGTTCGGGCGCTTGGACAACGTTACCACAGTTGCAAGTATGGACGTCGCTGCCTGCGAGGACATCGCCTCGATCGTGCGTCGAGTGGTTCAAGATGAGCTAGCACGACGTCAGGGAATAGACGCTGGTTATCAGCGCGCGTTTGACGAGTGCTTTCCCGATACACCGCCATCCTGGTCACGAGAACGTCGCATTGAGCGCCGAGCGCCATCGGAAGCACCACACTTAAACAACACGAGCTTGCGGTCCCTCCCGGCGAATCTCAGGCGCCGTCAGTCCTCACCAATTCGTCGTGATACTGCGGAGTACTACCCAACATCTCGACGTGTTCCTGCAGAATACTCGATGCCACGGCATGCTCTTGCGGGATCATACCCGGCGCCACACGTACCTGCTCCATTTAGTTCCAACCGCGACCTCCCTGTCTGCTACGCCTGCGGTTCCCGAGGACATATTGCGCGCTATTGTCGCCGCCGCCCGCAGCGAGCGCCACGTTTTTCGGCGTACCCAGCACGTGAGCACGAAGACGCGTCTGAGCAATTCGGAGTTCATCCTCTGCGACAACAGTGGTCATACCAATCACGCGATGAGTCCCCTGTCTCCGAGCGCAGCCTTACACCGCCACCGACCCGACTGCGCCGTTCGCCATCCCCGCGCCGTCGTCGGTCGCCTTCCCCGCCGCAGCTGGGAAACTAGCTGGTGCGGCCGATGGAGGTGCGGTCGCGGGACGGTCAGACTCGCCAATTCCTCTGTCTGTTGTGATGCTGAAGAACAAGGTGTGTGTATGTATAGACGCTTTACAAACTACTGCTCTTGTCAATACTGGTGCCGCTATTTCTGTTATGAGCCTCCACTTCAAAAATCGCTTAGGACAGAGTTATGTTCACGTGTGATCGCAAAGAAACTTTTCGCGCAGTTGGAGGTGAAATATTGCGCCCTGTTGGTGTTCGGTTTTGGTTGCAATTGGTGGACTGAGTTTTAGAACCGAGTTCACTGTGTTGCTCCACGCAACTCATGATGTTATTTTAGGCATAGATTTCCTCCGTGGATGCAGTGCTACCCTTTACTGCGGTACAGGAGAGATTTTATCACGGAGCGCGTTACCAAGCGCCATACTCGATGATTTGCAGACTAATCAAGCCAACGTGTTTACGCTGTCTCAAGATGTGTTCCTGCCTGGTCGCACAGCCATGTTTGTCCCCGTGTGTTCTTCACGTGTCCGGATGGGATCATGCAGCGGTCTTGTCGAGCCAGACCACAACAACGCGCTTAACAAGAATGTGTTGGTTCCCCGATCTATTGTTCAAGCCATTGACGGGCGTGCTTTCTTGTGGACAGTCAACGCTTCTATTGAGCCTGTTACCCTGCCTGTCGGACTTAAATTGGGAACATTTGAGGAGCAAGTCGCAATTGAAGTACGAACAGTTGCAGCGTCTTCAGACATCCGTCGTCCATTGCCGAACTATTCGGATGACTTGCGACGTATGATCAACAAGTCGTTGCCGTCTTCCGAGCAAGATGTACTCTTGCAAGTGCTTGCCTGCCACACGTCAGTCTTTGATTTTTCTCAAGGCGAGCGTTCTCGGATGTTGCCGGAATCCCGCATGCACCATCGCATAAATACTGCGCAAGCGACTCCGATAGGCCAGAAACCCTATCGCGTATCTCCAACGGAAAGAAAAGTGATCGCCGAACAGGTCGAAGACATGCTGCAGAAAGACGTTATTCAGGAGTCTTGCAGTCCTTGGGCAGCTCCTGTTACACTAGTGAAAAAGAAAGACAACTCCTGGAGATTTTGTGTCCATTACCGCCGCCTGAATGCCGTCACAAAGAAAGACGTGTATCCCTTACCGCGAATCGACGATGCTGTAGACTGCCTTCACTCCGCCTCGTACTTTTCGTCGGTTGACCTCCGGTCCGGATACTGGCAGATACCGATGCACCCGTCTGACAGAGAAAAGACCGCTTTTGTTACGCCTGACGGGCTATTTGAATTTAACGTCATGCCATTTGGCTTATGCAATGCCCCAGCAACCTTCGAGCGGTTTATGGACTCCATCCTCCGCGGTCTCAAATGGGAGATCTGTATGTGTTATTTAGACGATGTGATTATTTTCGGCCGAACATTCCACGAGCACAACCAGCGGTTCGGCGTTGTTTTGGACTGCATCCAACAGGCTGGCCTTATTTTAAACTCTAAGTGCCATTTTGGTGAGCGTCAAGCCCTTGTCCTGGGATATCTCGTCGACAAGGACGGTATACGGCCAGACCCCCAAAAGATTTCTGCTGTTCGCAACTTTATGCAGCCGAAGACAGTGAAAGACCTCAGAAGTTTCCTGGGCCTTTGTTCTTATTTTCGCAGGTTTATTAAAGACTTCGCCCAGCTTGCTTGTCCCCTGACTAACCTGCTTCGCAAGGACACTCCGTACGTATGGTCCACTCAGTGCGAGGCTGCCTTCGAGCAGCTGAAGTTTTTGCTCATCTCTGGGCCACTTCTCCGCCATTTCGATCCGGAGGCGGTCACCGAGCTGCATACTGATGCAAGTGGTGTGGGCGTTGGTGCTGTGCTCGTCCAGTTTCACGACGCTCGCCAACACGTCGTTGCCTACGCAAGTCGTACTCTGACGAAAGCAGAGAGAAATTGTACAGTCGCGGAACTGGAATGTCTTGCTGTTGTTTTCGCCATCCACAGGTTCAGACCATATTTATACGGCCGTCATTTCAAGATTGTTACCGACCACCATTCTCTCTGCTGGCTCGTTGGACTGCGTGACCCAGCTGGCCGGTTGTCTCAGTGGGCCTTGCGGCTCCAAGAATACAACTTTTCCGTTGCTTACAACAGTGGTCGGTGCCACACAGATGCTGACTGCTTATCTCGTCTACCCTCTCAGAGCAACGGCACTGATGATGACGATTTGGACGACTACCTAACTGCCATCTCATCCGACTTTCCTGACTTCACGTCTTCCAGAACGAACAGCGCGACCCTTCACTAAAAGCGATTATTGATGCGACTCACCGACCCGAACGGCCTACACCATTTGTGGTTCAGGACGGTCTGCTCTACCACAAGAATTATTCTAACAATGGTGCTCCACTGCTCCTCGTCGTCCCAGAATGCCTGCGCCTTGCGGTACTTCGGGCCATGCACGACGACCTTACATCCGGGCACCTTGGATTCGCTAGAACGCTCCATCGCCTCCGACAACGTTTCTATTGGCCTCAATCGTGGAAGACAACCAAGCAGTATGTTGCTAGCTGCCATGTATGCCAACGCCACAAACAACCGACTACAGCTCCTGCAGGAACGCTGCAACCAGTTAGACCACCGACTTCACCTTTTGAGAAAGTGGGTATAGACTTGCTCGGTCCCTTCCCCAAGTCTTCCACCGGCTGCCGCTGGATCATCGTGTGCGTGGATTATTTAACGCGGTATGTTGAAACAATGGCACTTGTTCCAGCTACAGCTGTCGATGTTTCGGGGTTTCTTCTGCATTCGACTATCCTCCGCCACGGGGCCCCCCGTGTGGTGATAAGTGATCGCGGCCGGCAGTTCACCGCTGACATCGTGGAAGAGTTACTACGCCTTTGTGGAAAACAATATCGCCATTCTACGCCTTACGATCCGCAAACCAATGGTCTAACCGAGCGCACCAATCGTACACTCGTCAACATGCTTTCAATGTATGTCTCATGGATCATAAGAACTGGGATGTCGTATTACCGTTCATCACGTATGCATTTAACACAGCCAAACATGAAGTCACAGGATACGCACCTTTCTTTCTCCTCTACGCTCGCCATCCTCAAAGTTTTCTCGACACCATACTTCCTCTTTCACCTAACGAAGATGCTTCTGTCGCGCAGATATTGTGTCGTGCCGAAGAAGCACGGCTACTTGCCCGGCTCAGAACTCTATCGTCGCATGCTCATGCTAAGGCTCGCTACGACGCACAACACTTGCCGGTCAGATTTGCCACCGGTGACTTCGTGTGGCTGTGGACACCGGTTCGGAAAAGGGGGCTGTGTCAAAAGTTTCTTGCCAAGTATTCGGGCCCGTTCGTCATTCTCCGATGCTTGAGTGAAGTGACCTAGGTCATCGCTAAACTGACGGCTGATAACCGCCGTTCACGCAAGACCCAAGTCGTGCACGTCGCACGGCTGAAGCCGTACCATCAACGCGAACTCTGACTCGCTCGGTGAGCTTCGTCTAACCCGGAGGAAAATGTAACGCCGCACCGGAAGAGAATAGAAGATGAAGAAGTGGCGCGAGGTTTTTCGGGCATCGGCTGTTTCGGACTGTCCCATGTCTTCTCTGCACCTTTCATCCTTTCATTGCAAATAAATCCATTCTAGATCCGTCACAATATATATATATATATATATATTATGACAAGGAAGTTTAGCACGGCTGTGGACGACACGAAGGACGCCGACAGGAAGACACAACAGCGTAGGCTTAGCTAGGCGCACCAGGAACAGCGTCGGGCCCGAGCCCCGCTTCAGTAGCGCTGGCGATCCAGCTGCGGAGCTCTAAACGACGCACTTCTTCCTTGCATCTTCCCCCCTCGCTGAAGACGGAGCCACACAGGAGGCCTAAGGCGTCGTGAGGACGAAGGGCTCGTGATACGGCTTGAGCCGATCGACGTGGACAGTTTCGCGGCCTCAGCGACGCAAGTCCGTAGGGGGTGTCAGAGGTTCGACGACGTAGTTCACCGGAGAAGTTTGCTGCAGAACCCGGTAGGGTCCATGGTATCCGAATATAAACTTGGAGGAGACACCTGCTATCGCAGTAGGAGGCACCCACAACCAAACGAGAGCGTCAGGCGAAAACTGGGTGTGGGGGCTCCCGTCGTCATGACGAAACTTCTGTAGCACTTGCTCTTGCATTGTAAGGGAGCGAGCTAGTTGCCGACATTCTTCTGCATACCGGTCGGCTTCGGAAACCGCTGTACCCTCTGATAAGTCGGGACGGTAAGGAAGAATAGTGTCAATGGGAAATGACGGTTCTGGGCCATATAGAAGAAAGAAGGGTGAAAAGCCCGTCGTAGCCTGGCGCGCCGTATTGTAGGCGTACGCGACATAGGGAAGGATGAGGTCCCAGTTGGTGTGGTTGGAGGCGACATACATCGAAAGCATGTCGCCAAGAGTTCGGTTAAAGCGTTCTGTCAATCCATTTGTTTGTGGGTGATATGCGGAGGTACAGCGATGAATAATGCGGCATTCAGTGAGAAGTTGTTGAAGGACATCGGCGAGAAAGACGCGGCTTCGGTCGCTCAGTAGTTCGCGGGGAGCGCCGTGACGTAGAACGAAGCATTGAAGCAGGAAGGAGGCAACGTCACGAGCCGTCGCGGCTGGTAGAGCGGCCGTTTCGGCATACCTCGTGAGGTGGTCTATAGCTACAATGACCCAGCGATTGCCAGCAGCTGTGTATGGCAGAGGCCCGTTTAGGTCTATTCAACCCGGTCAAAGGGTCGTGAAGGGCACGGCAAAGGTTGCATTGGTCCAGAAGAGCGGCAAGGATCAGGCTTGCCGCGTTGACAATCTGTGCAAGAGCGAATGTACTTTTGCACAAATGTGTACATACCACGCCAATAAAACCTATGCCGTAGTCTGGTGTAGGTCTTGAAGAGACCAGCGTGTGCACACTGAGGGTCGGCGTGGAAAGTGGCGCCTACAGCAGTGCGGAGCTGGCGGGGTATTACAAGCAGCCATTTGCGGCCATCGGAACTGTAGTTATGGCGATAGACGATTCCGTCGCGGATGGCGAAGTGCGAAGCTTGTCGGCGTAGCACTCGGGATGGTGGGCGACCAGGTGAATCAGAGAGGCAATCTATCAAAGATGAAATCCAGGAGTCCTTGCGCTGCTCCAAAGCCATGTCGACAGAAGCGAATGGGAGAAGTGGGTTGTCTAGGACGGAGACACTGACAATGTCGGTGTGGACAGGCGAGCGCGAAAGAGCATCGGCATCGGCGTGCTTCTTGCCTGAGCGGTATAGACAAACCGGATGTCGTACTCTTGGAGCCTCAGCGCCCGCCGGGCTAGGCGGCCGCAGGGATCCTTGAGGGACGACAACCAGCAAAGTGCGTGGTGATCGGTGACAACATCGAATGACAGGCCGTACAGGTATGGACGAAATTTTGTAATGACCCAGATGATCGCTAGACATTCTTTTTCCGTGACTGAATAATTCGCTTCAGCTTTCGTAAGAGTGCGGCTCGCGTAAGCAACAACATATTCTTGGTAGCCGGGCTTCCGCTGGGTGAGCACAGCGCCAAGACCAACGCCGCTAGCATCCGTATGGATTTCCTTGGGAGCAGTTGGATCGAAATGGCGCAGTATCGGTGGTGTTGTAAGCCGGCGACGTAGCGTCGCGAAGGCCTCGTCGCAAGCCGGGGACCACGCGGATAGATTGGGGTCTCCCTTAAGAAGCTCTGTCAGCGGTGCCATATTCGAAGCGAAATTTCGAATGAAGCGGCGGAAGTACGAGCAGAGGAAAATTAAACTACGCAAGTCTTTTAGAGATGTTGGGCTTGGGAATTCATTAACAGCACGGAGCTTTGCGGCATCGGGGAGAACGCCGTCCTTTGACACATGTCCGAGAATTGTCTGCTCGCGTGCCCCAAAGTGACATTTTTTCAGGTTGAGTTGGAGGCCAGCATCACTAAGACAGCGTAAAACCTGCTCCAAGCGATCAAGGTGTGTAGGAAAATCTGGTGCAAACACTACTGCATCATCCAAATAACACAAGCACGTGTTCCATTTGAGGCCTCGAAGAATAGTATCCATCATCCGCTCAAAAGTCGCGGGCGCGTTGCAAAGGCCGAATGGCATCACACGAAATTCGTATAAGCCATCTGGTGTGATGAACGTTGTTTTAGGCTTATCGTCTGCAGCCATAGGCACCTGCCAATAACCAGAGCGTAGATCGAGGGAGGAAAAGAACTCTGCACTTTGTAAGCAGTCTAAAGCATCATCGATCCGTGGCAATGGATAAACATCTTTTCGGGTTATTTTGTTGAGCCGACGGTAGTCCACGCAAAAGCGGATCGAGCCATCCTTCTTTTTAACTAAAACAACTGGCGATGCCCATGGACGGTCGGATGGTTCAATGACACCACGCTTGAGCATTTCACCTACTTGCTCATCAATGACGCGTCTTTCGGTCGAAGATACGCAGTGTGGTCGCTGTCATAGCGGTGAGTGAGCACCGGTGTCAATCTGGTGACATACAGTCGGCGTTCGACCCAGAGAAGTGCTATGGCTGTCAAAAGCAGGGCGAAATTATCGAGGAGACGGAGGATGTGATGGCGCTGCTTGGGGTTTAAGGCGTTGTCCATGACGTGGCTGAAAACGTCTTCAGGCGATGTGGTAGGTACGGGACTACCAGAGAGAGTGCTGAACTCGGACAATCCATTAGGAAGTTCCAATGCTGTAACGGTGTCGTAAGGCTCTACAGTGCCGAGAGATACACCGCGAAGCAACGTAATCGGGAATGGGAAGTGGTTGTTGACAGGAAGGTGAGTCGCACCATATAAACATACGAAGTCCCAGAAAAGCGGACGTGGAGACAGGCAAATAGGGATGGCTGTGAAATATCTATTTTAAGCATAAACTCTTACACGCAGGAAGCGAAACTTTGAAATGGTTTAAAAATGCCCAATGGGAAGCTAGCCCAGTTTACCCCTGGTCTATGACCAAGGAAATAGATTGGAAAACCTCACTGACGCTCTTGGTGAACACTTCAAGTGCGTATCCAATTAAGTTCATTATTAGACGGCGTGCTAGGAGAGCCAGCTGATAGAGGTTAATTTCGGTCATCAATTCTTGTACCCAGGAGGCTTATGTATGTATGGGCTCAGAAGGCTAAAGGGGCTGCCAAGTAATATGGGGCCGCTGGTAAACGACGAAGGGAACAGCTTAGAAGATCAAGCAGGCACGCTTAGGGAACACTTCAAACATGTCTGGCTTCATGCATTATTCCGTCTCATTCCTCAAAAAAATCCAGAGACTCCACTAGAGTTGGGTCGAATTCGAGAGAAGAAGAAGAAGAGCTGCGAGTGCGGACGTGCCCACACCGGCTCTCGTTTTTTCAATGTGTTCGGCTGTTTTTACGAAAAGGATCCACGAACATTATACCTTTTCTGAAGCGGCAAGTTCCGAGGAATCCGCCGATAGTGGACTTTTACCGGTGGGTGGACTTTTCACCATTTTGTGTGACTTTGAGGCAGCGCCGGGAGGCCTAGGCCTCACCCCCACGCCTAACGCCGGCGCTCCCGCACGCTAATCGCGTGGACGACCGGCCTTCCAAGCGAACTACTTACCAACGGAAACCATGCCCGGGACCATAGTCGTCGAGGGGATGGAAATCAACCCAGAGGAGCTCGAGGAAGCGGGATGGACGACCGCCCTCGGCAGTAAGCGAAAACAATCAACGGGTACGCCGCCATATGGCGGGCAACGTGTCACCAAGAACACGCCGGTTGGCAGCCGCACGGCCAACTCACCGGCCAAAAGTTTCATGAAGCAGGTAACGGTGGCATCTAGGCTACCGAGATTACCCAAGGACCAAATCAAGATCATCGTGCGCCCCAAGGGAGGCCTCGACGTTTCCAAAACCGATATCATACTACTCGCCCAAGCCCTGGCCATGTCAGCGGCCTTGACGGAACAGCAGACTGGTGAGGACACCGTGTGTCCAAACAAGGTGCAGAAAATTTTGGTTATCTCTACCCCTCACGATCAAAACGCGAGGGCTTATTCAAGAATCCAGAAGATACATACTAAACTCGGCGCCTTTGAGGTTTCAGCCTACATAGCCGCCCCGGATGGCACGTGCAAAGGTGTAATAAGGAACATCGACCCTTCTTTTGACGAGGGAGCCCTTAAAAGGATGATTCTCAACCACAGAAACCCTACGGCATTAGAAGTCAGAAGAATTAAGAACACACAAGTTGTTGTTATACTCTTCGACGGCATGCGGGTACCCAACACAGTCATGTGCGGCGCCGCCCTCGTTCCGTGCTTTCTATACAAACGGCAGGTGGATGTATGCTACGCGTGTGGCCACGTGGGACACCTAGCCGACGTGTGCACCAGTAGCGAAGAGGAAAAGAACAAGTGCCGCGGCTGTGGGACAGCTAAGTCACAAGAATCAGAAGTTGGGGAACATCAGTGTACACCCAAATGTGAGGCATGCGGAGGCCCCCATATCACCGGGGATAGGACGTGCACACAGCGCTACCAGATTCCATATATCGTAAGGCGTCGGCGCCGAAGACGACGACAAATGGCGCGAAACGGCGGCGATAAAGTCAGCACATCCTACGCACAGAGCACAGAGCACAGAGCAGGCTCCCTGCAAGCCCGCTCGGAATCGAGGGGGCGCTCTCAATCCAGAGGGCGCTCTCGATCCAAGAGGCGACCCGACTCAAGGAAAGGCGGGAGCGCCAGCGTATCCAGATCGAGATCCCGGTCCCGGTCCCGCTCCCAAACCAGGAAGCGGGCCACGTGGGCCGACAATGTCAAGGGCTCCGGCACAGCACCCTCGACGGGAATGAAGACTACAACGGCCAAAAGAGCAAATGGTGAGGCACAATCAGAGCATGTGAATGATCCCCGAATCCAATCACTTGAGGCGGAAAATCAGCAGTTCAGGCGCGAACTCGCAGAGCTTAAGGAGGCCTTAAATATCATTAGAGGACAAATCTCGAACCGCGATGAAGATAAAATTACAGCTCTGAGCCCGTTTGCTGGCAAATCCAAGCGTAAAGCTCCCAACCCAGAACCGGTGAGCGAGACAGAAGATGAGGATGAGATGGCGGAGTCGAGCGAAGCCCCAGCTACCGCCGCCGATCCTCCTGCTAAATCAAAGGGCAAAGGAAAGCTAGCTTTATGGAAATGCTCTCTGGGATGGAGACGAGACTAACTCAACTAGAGAGACGAAAGGCCCAAGCCAAAGGCAGGCTTACGGGTTCGACAATGCAGACTCAGGCAAACCCGAGACCCGAAGGTGGGGCTAAAGGGCTAATTGATCATCATCAGTAGGCAAAATGGCGAACGCGAATATCAACAATCTGAAAATCTGGCAGTGGAACTGCGCAAGTTTCCAGAGGCGCAAGGCCCCATTGGGACAGCTTATCAGGTCTATTGCGGACAAGCCGCAAGTCATATTGTTACAGGAAACTCTATGTGGAGAAGAAATTTGTCTCTCGGGGTACCGCACGATAGCATACAGGGGAGAAAAGGGCAGAGGTATTGCTACTCTAATCAGAAAGAACATCTCGTTCGTTGAGCACAAGGTCCCCGCGTACAAAGCGGGCCTCGAGGCTCAGCTAATAGAGATCATACCCAGCAGAACAAGCAAGACTAATGTTTTCATTCTAAACGTGTACAGCGCGCCATCGGATAGGAAAAGAGAATTCAAAACATTACTAGGCACCGCGGCTAGGGCGGCGAGAAACACACCTCTCGTTGTTGCGGGTGACTTTAACGCCCCCAATACGGAGTGGGGGTACGGTTATAAAAGTACAAAAGGGACGAACTTGGCCTTCAACGCCTCAGAGCTCGGCTTAATACTTATAACAGACCCTAGGCTCCCCACCAGATCCGGTAACTCGGTTAGTCGAGATACAACCCCCGATCTCACCTTCCTCCGAGGTATCGAAGGCACGTGGGACAACCTCCAGGAGGGGCTAGGCAGTGACCATCACATACTCGAAATTCTGTTGCGTGTTAAATCCAGACAGCCCGCCATATATGAGTATGTGGACTGGGATCTCTTTCGAAAAATCAGAGCAGGAACAGCCCCACCAGACGAGATGTATGCAGATCTGCTAGAGAATCTCAACAAGGCAGTTAAAGAAGCAACCAAGGAAATCACTACGGATCTGGAGGTTCCTAAAATGGACTCGAGACTAGCTCACCTTCTGGAGGCAAAACACGCCCTCTCAACCAGGTGGAAGACCCAAAAGCTCAATCGTAGACTCAGAGCGAAAATCGCGCATTTTAACAAGGAGATTGAGTCCTATTCGGCCCAGCTCGCCCGGCAGCAATGGGACGAGACGTGTACCGAAACGGACGGGCGTATGCGAAGAGGTAGCAAATGGAGCTTAATGAAAAGTCTACTCAACGATAAACAGTCTAAGGGTACCCTTAGCCTCGCGACGGATAGGCTCATAAATAAGCAAATCGCAAGTGGTCTCACCGAGAGGGAATTAGCCAACAACTTAGCATATACCTATCTCCCCCTCGCCAAACACGGAGATCGCCCGGTAGATGTAAACTATATGGGACTCTCGGCACCTGATCTAGACCAACCCTTCAC
Source organism: Dermacentor silvarum (assembly GCF_013339745.2). NCBI lineage: Eukaryota > Metazoa > Arthropoda > Arachnida > Ixodida > Ixodidae > Dermacentor > Dermacentor silvarum. Next base: position 120,575,235 of record NC_051163.1, on the reverse strand, counting down.
CGTATCAGAGATCAGACATGTTCTCTTCAATCTGAATGGCAGATCAGCCCCGGGACCCGATGGAGTCACGAACAAACTCCTTAGGAACCTAGATGATAGGGCAATCGAGATAGTCACGGCCGAAATAAACGAGGTATAGAAAACTGGACAGGTCCCGATAGACTGGCGTACCGCAAAAGTGGTACTCATACCCAAACCAGGCAAACCCCCACATATAAACAACCTGCGGCCCATATCCCTTACATCATGCATCGCCAAGGTTGCGGAGCACGCGATACACAACAGGATCACTGAGCATATTGAGAACAAGGAGCTCTTTAGACACAACCTAATTGGCTTTAGACAGGCGTTGTCCACACAGGACGCTATGCTTTTGCTTAAGAGTGCAATCTTTGATAACAAGACTCGTGACGTGAGAGGGATCCTGGCACTAGACCTCTCCAAGGCCTTCGACAGGGTCGCGCATAGACACATCCTAACAGAGATTTCCTCTCTTAACCTGGGTCAGCGTTTTCATGACTAAACCAAATCTTTCCTCGCGGATCGCAAGGCACACCTCTGACTAGGCACGGTCTCGGGAGGGCCCTACCAGCTAGGCAACTGCGGCACCCCGCAGGGCTCGGTCCTCTCCCCACTGTTATTTAATATAGCCATGCACAAGCTCTCCACTTGCCTCGATGCAATCCCAAACGTGGGTCACGCCATATATGCGGACGACATCACGATCTGGGTGCCGGGCGGCTCACTTGCCATGCTCGAACACTCGTTACAAAGCGCGTTGGAGGCAACGGAAAACTTTCTTGCCAGCACGGGCCTTGAACTCTCCCCCGCTAAATCAGAACTACTGTTATATCGACAGTCCCGACAAGGGGTCAGAAACCTTGAGCCTCTGAAAACTCTGCCGATAGAAATTCGAGCTAAGAATGGACATCCCATACCAAGGATGGACTCGATCAAGATTCTAGGTCTCCACATTGATGCTAAGGGCTGTAACTCGACGGCCCTCAACAGGCTCACTGGACAGGCTAGTAATGTCCTAAGACTTTTAGCCCGCATCTCAAATCGGAGAGGCGGTCTCAAAGAGGACAATCTGCTCAGAGCTTACCAGGCATTCTTCTTAAGTCATGTTACCTACATCGCGCCGTACCTTAATTGAGGGTAAGGCGGAAAAGGCCAAACTCGACTCTCTAATCAGAACCGGTATCAAGCGCGTGCTCGGCCTTCCGCAGTCCACGAGCACCGAGAAGCTGCTGGAGCTAGGACTCCACAACACTATCGATGAGCTAATAGAAGCTCACACAGTGGCTCAAATAATGAGATTGTCGTCCTCTAAGCCAGGGATCAAAATTTTAGAAGAAGCGGGTATCCAACCCAGACATGAACCGGGGACCAAAATTAGCCTGACCCAGCAAGCCAGAACTCGCATCATGGTTGACCCCGTACCGCGAAACATCCACCCAGTGCATGACGAGGGTAGAAGATTCGCGAGAGCCAAGTCGATCCTTAAAAAGATCAATCAGCACAAACTAGGGGCCCTCTTTGTCGATGCTGCCAGATATGACAGTGGGGATAAGTTCGCTGTCTCGGTTGTAGACGCGGAGGGCAACCTGCTTAATGCAGCTTCTGTCTATACTAAGTTTGCACATGTGGCGGAGGAAGCGGCGATCGCTCTGGCTTTTCACAGCGCAAAAGTTCCCCTTATCATCTTCTCGGACTCACGCACAGCAGTTAGATCCTTCTCGGCCGCACTAGTGTCTGAACAGGCGAACCATATTGTGAACAAAGCACTTCAAAGAAATCAGGAGAGCAGCGAAGGAGGATACCACATCTCGTGGTTCCCAGCCCATATAGATGCCTCAGTTAACCCGCTCGGATGTAATCCTAACGAGCAGGCCCACCGGATAGCGCGCGATTTCACGTACCGCGCTGTCAGGGGTAGCCAGGCTCGGAACGAGGTCAACATCCACAAAGATCCATTATGTACCTTCCACGAAATTGTTTCCCATTATCGTCTCGGCAGGAGGAAATTTCCACCCCCCCACACCAAATTGAACAAACCTCAGGCTAGCACACTCAGACTTCTGCAAACCCGTTCGTATCCCACTCCCCGGTCCCTTAACAGGATAGACCCTGACCATTCACAGTCGTGCTCCAAATGTGGTCATGACTCATGCTCTTTTGATCACATGCTCTGGTTGTGCCCAGCCCTTAACGCCTCTCCACCCATCACGAAAGAGCAATGGGAGGAATCCCTCAAGAGCAGCAATCTTCAAATCCAACACCAGGCTGTCCAGAGGGCCCACGACATCGCGACGGGACTTGGTCTCCCGGTCCCATCGTGGGCGGAGGCACCGACTTAATCTGGGGGAGCCTTCGGCTCGCCTAGATCTTAGTTCCTCAGGACTTAAATAAAGTTCTTGTCATGTCATGTCCACTAGAGTTGTACAGTTTTCTAATGACTCAATCACACTAGCCGACACGACACCGATTTTGGTATGCCGACCATTGGTGACAGCAGTTTACAGGCCGGAAAACGATGTGGCCAATGGCTTAAAGAAAGGAAAACGCTGTCGCCAACAGTCGGCAAAGATCAGTGTCATGTCGGCCTAGTGTGAATAAGCTTTAACTGTGCCTCATCATACCCCCAAATTTCACTTGGCCCACCCGAAAATTTATCTAGGTGCACCCCCAAATTTCGGTTGCCCCGCTCCCAAATTTAAATTGGCCAATGCCCCGATTTCAAGTTGGCCCACCCACAAATTTCCGTCCACCCATCCCCAAATGTTAGATTAGCCCACACCAAAATTTCACGTTCGCCCACCACTAAATTAAAGTTTGCCTACATCCATATTTAAGTTGGCCCACCCCCAATTATTAAGTGGGACCACCTCTGAATGTAACCTGGCGCACGTCCAAATTTCAGGTTATCCCACCCCCAAATTTCAGTTGGTCCACCCAACTGAAATATCTATATTTAAATATATATATATATATATATATATATATATATATATATATATATATATATATATATATATATATATTGTTACGCAAAAGCTACGGCAAGGACGGAGGAAGAGGAGAACGAAGTGCGCTTGTCTTGGTAGCGGCTCGGTGTCGGCGCGGCCCCTTATCATCAATTCATCTGTAAAATAAACGCACCCCATCGTAACAGTTTTGGTGGACGGTGCTGGGTACAACAACGGCGTCCCCGAACAACGACGACCAACCGCCCGCAGAAGTGCAATCCGTGGAGCTTCGCCGAAGTCGCCGAATTGCCGGTCTGCCACCAGAGATGGCTTCCGACGGCGACAACCCGCCGCCGTCTTCCAGCTCCCAATGGCAGCCCTACATCGAACCACGAATCTTCGCCGGAAAAGCCGGGGAAGACGTGGACGGATGGCTCAGCTTTTACCAGCGCGCAAGTCGGTTCAATGGCTGGAATGCCACCGCCCAGCTTAACAACGTTGCCTTCTTTCTCAAGGGAACCGCGTCAGTGTGGTTTGAAAACCACGAAGAAAGCATGACGACGTGGGAACGGTTCGTAGATGAAATCAAGAAGTGCTTCGGAGATCCGGCAGCTAAAAAGAAGCGTGCGGAACAAACCCTAATGCAGCGAGCCCAAGTTCCCGGCGAAACATGCACGACGTACATCGAGGAAGTCCTGAATTTGCAGGCCTGTACCATCTTCTAAAAGGAGTTGGTCATCTTCTAAAAGGGATCGCCGAGGACGTGTACCAGTTCCTCATCGGCAAAGACAGTCTGGACTCCGTAAGCGACGTCATTCGACACTGCCGCACGTTTGAAGCCTTGAAAGCTCGGCGTATCACACCGAAGTTCGGCCGCCTGGCCAATGTAACTAACGTCGCCAGTGTTGACCTGGTCCCAACTCCATCCGACCTTGCGTCAGTTATTCGGCAAGTGGTGCGCGAAGAGCTTGACCGACGTGAGGCGGCTTCCCTCTCTACTCCGCGGGTTCGAGAGCCCCTTTCTCACTGCGACTTCGGTGAGACGTCCATCACTGCCGCCTCCATAGACGCCAACAACTTCGCTCCTCGTTCAAGAGCGCCAAACCCTACTCTGAACGCGTATCCCAGTTATAAGTTCCACGACGGTTACTCACCCAGAGCACCTGCAGTTTCTCACGAGTGGGATGACCGTGCCAGTTATCCTGCTAATGACAATTTTAGTGCGCCCCGTGAGCGTCTCATCTGCTTCCAATGCGGTATTCGCGGTCACGTCGCCAGATTTTGTCCTCATCGCCCACGCATGTCACCACCGTCGTATGAGCGACCGCGCACGTTTTATCGGCGTAGCAACCGGCACGGCGGCGGCACACGCTGGCCTTCTGACTCCGATAGCAGGACAAACCACCAGGCGCATCACCGTAGTGACTCTCCAGCTTCTGTGCGGAGCTTGACGCCACCGCCTTCACGCCAGCGCAGGTCTCCATCTCCGCGACGACGTCTCACGTCACCGCCGCCGGGAAACTAGGCGGCGCGACCAATGGAGGTGAGGTCGCCAGTCATCATCAGCTACACGCCCCTATGCCTCCGCCAGTCACCATGCGTCATAACAAGATTCATGTTTTAGTGGACAATGTCGCTACGTTGGCCTTAGTGGACACGGGAGCGAGTGTCTCCGTTATCAGTTTGGCTTTCAAAACCCGACTAGGCCGTAAAGTGATGTTCCGCTGGAATAACGCTAATGCATTTCGTGCTGTGAGTGGAGAGTTGCTCCGACCAATTGGAGTGTGCACCGCGAACGTTTATTTCTCCGATAAGGTGTATCAAGCCGAATTTGCCGTACTTGCTCAATCCACTCACAACGTAATTCTTGGCCTCGATTTCCTACAACAGTGTGGTGCCACTGTTGACTGCGGTACTGGCGAGCTGTTCCTCTCTTCGCTTGCCGACCAACCTGCTACCTGTTCATGCACTCTCGCAGTCATTGAAGATGCAGTCTTACCGGCACGTTCCGTATCCAGAGTCCGGGTTGCTGCTTGCGGTGTCGACGCCGATACATTTGATGCAATTGTTGAGCCTGTGCCTTCGATGGTAGTGAAGAAAAGCGTGCTCGTACCTCGATGCGTCCTCTCTGTGGCCTGCGGAACGACTACATTGTGGGTGTCAAATTTAGCCTCCCAGTCTGTTGTGCTACCCAGCGGTATGCGACTCGCCTCTTTTGAAGTGGACACCAGTCTCAGCATAGGCGCTTTAACTGATGACACGTCACATGAATCCCGAGAGCACGGGGCTGGCCCCGGTGTCCCTGAAGACTCGTTGCCTTTTCTCAGAATGATCAACAAGTCACTGTCTTCAGAGAAGCGTCAAGCCCTGGTCAGCGTCCTTAGCAAACATGTGTCATTATTTGATTTCGCGCAGAACGCTAACAAAGTTCGCGTTCCAACTACGCGGGCGCGCCACAGGATTGACACGGGGTCCGCGCATCCCATAAGGCAGAAGCCTTACCGCGTGTCCGCGTCAGAGCGCAAGATCATCGCTGAACAGGTCGACGACATGCTAGCCAAGGGCGTCATCCAAGATTCCTCTAGCCCTTGGGCTGCGCCGGTCATCCTCGTGAAAAAGAAAGATGGGTCCTGGAGGTTTTGTGTCGACTACCGGCGTCTCAATTCTGTGACGAAAAAGGACGTGTATCCACTTCCCCGGATCGATGACGTTATTGACTGCCTTCATTCCGCATCCTACTTTTCATCTGTGGACCTCCGATCAGGCTATTGGCAGATTAGGGATGGTAATATCAATGAACGATTAATCAATTAATCGACTAAATGTACGCCGCAAAACGATTAATTGTCATCGATGTCTACCTTTAATTTAATCGGTTTAATCGATTAAAGCAGTTCGATTAATCGTTTTCCAGACGGTGACTAAAGTGGCGTGAAAATTTTGAAATCGTACTATAGAATGCGGAGTACGAGCAACGGCAGCGCGGTTGCGAAGACAGAGCGACTGTTGGCTGTTTTCCCGAGTCCTGCCGAGCTGGCCAAGCGCCTCCCCGATTTACGCACGCGTCACACAAGGTGCCTGGGGCCGGAGTGACGTCGCCCCAGTGGAGGAAGAAATGAACTAGGAGAGAGCATTACGTGGGGCTGCAAGTCTTGGCAAGCGAACTCACCGTCAAGCCATTTCTTTCGCTTTTTACCTCGCAGTATATAGTCAACACGTGACCCTGAGAGACAACGTATTGGCCGATAATGTTTGGTTCGCAGTAGTTTCAAATGGGTGCGCTCCCGTTCAGCTGCGCTACTGCCCTGCACCCGGCAGCATTAAACCTACCACGCGCTCTGATGTGGCGATCACGTGTTGCGCCGTTACTTCATGTCAGTCGTGCTGCGATGATATCTTCTAATTTCTCCTTCCTCCATGCCCACCCTCCTCAGTAAGTGCCATTTTTAACATGCAGGGTGTTCATTTTTAAGTTCTACGGAATTTTTAGAAATCGCCTGTGGCAGGTAGCGTAATTTTTATCATTGAGCTGGGTTATTCGATGAGGTGGACATTAGCACGAGAAATCGAAACACATATTCAACTAATTAACAAAAATCACTAATTAACTTTAGTTTTTACTTTACGACACATATAGCAATTTACGAATTGTAGCCGGTGAGCTTGTCAGGCGTATTCACTTGGAATGAATTTACAGAATGACACCAGCTTGGTGATATGCACCATCGTATACTCGCCGTAAAAATGCACTGTTGGTCCACTTACTTTTTTACCAAAATGCATTGAAGTACAAAAGTAACTGGAACGCCCATGTATTTCGTCCCACCCTTTGAGAAATAATATTTCGAAACTGGTGTCATCCTGGAAATTCATTTCAAGTAGGTGCGTCTTGCAAACTCATCGCTACAATTCGTAAATTGCAATATGTGTCGTAAAGTAATTAACTAAGAAGTTCATTAGTCAATTTTTGTTAATTGGTTGAATATGTCTTTCGATTTGTCGTGCGACTGATGTCCGCCTCTTCGAATAACCCAACTCAACGATAAGAATTATGCTACCTGCAACAGGCAATTTTTAAAAATTCCGTAAAAGTTAAATATTGTCACGTAGTAGTGACGGTGAAGGAAACAGTCGCAAAACTGTGAATGACGAAACGGATGTTTTATTGGGCGAACCTGTGCCCACAAAAGCAAGTTGCACTCGAAGCACAACGATACCGGCGAACACAGTCGGCGATCGTCGAAATCTGATCAGCGGCGAAACGCGTCGGCTTTTATACATAAAGTCATCGAAGGTTCCAGAGTAATCCCTGGTGCTCGCGTGTCTTCCAGAAAGTACTAGACAATTTGCGTCGCTCATACAATCAGATTACATAAGCGTCCGTGACAGTAGACAACGGATAGAAGCATCGATAACGTTCGAGAAACTTCCGTCCTGCGCCCTGCGCCGAGCGATCACGTTTAACATTTGTTAGCCGGTGGAAAGCGGTCACCGGGGAAAGATAAACAAGTACACGTGTTAATATGAACACCCTGCCACTAGTCCCTAGTGGCAATTATAGTTGACCTCTAACAAATTAAACATTATTCTTTATCAAAGTTTATACGCTTGTATTTCTTATCCTGGTTCCACCTTTCAAACGTTAAATAGGTAAAATAGGTGAGTAGGTAACTGTGTTTCAGCCTTTTTAAAGCGCCCGAAAAAAAGTCGATTAATCGATTAATCGACGAAAAACCCCGCATCGAAAGCGATTAATCGATTATACGCTAAACCGACGAACGATTATTCGTTAATCGATTAAAAAATTTCATCGACCATCCCTATGGCAGATACCCATGCATTCAGCTGACAAAGAGAAAACCGCTTTTGTGACCCCAGACGGCTTGTTTGAATTCAACGTCATGCCTTTCGGTTTGTGCAACGCGCCTGCAACATTCGAAAGGTTTATGGACACGGTGCTGCGCGGCCTGAAATGGGAGATTTGTTTGTGTTATCTTGACGACGTCGTCATTTTTGGCCGCACCTTTGCAGAACACAACCATCGACTGGACGTTGTTCTGACGTGCCTTGAACAAGCTGCCCTTACACTCAATTCAAAAAAATGTCACTTTGGCCAACGAGAGGCGCTAGTACTAGGACATCTGGTGGACAAGCACGGGGTACGACCAGACCCACAGAAGGTCGCTGCAGTTAGCGGCTTTAAACAACCGCAGTCACAACGCGAGCTGAGGAGCTTCTTGGGTCTTTGCTCGTACTTCCGACGTTTTGTGCCCAACTTTGCCGATACTGCCTACCCCCTGACTTCATTGCTGCGCAAGGATAACCCTTTCACCTGGACAGCAGATTGCGATTCCTCGTTTCGTCAACTGAAGTTCCTGCTCTCTTCTGGACCCATACTTCGTCATTTTGACCCCTCTGCCACTACAGAATTGCACACCGACGCGAGTGGAATCGGCCTCGGCGCCGTCCTCGTGCAGCGCTTTGGTGACGCCGAGCATGCCATTGCCTACGCCAGCCGTTCGTTGAGCAGGGCCGAACAAAATTACACCGTCACTGAGCAAGAGTGTCTTGCCGTCGTCTTTGCAGTCCAGAAGTTCCGGCCATATCTCTACGGGCGTCGCTTCACAATCGTTACGGACCACCATTCACTATGTTGGTTGGTTGGTCTCCGCGACCCGTCTGGCCGCCTTGCTCGATGGGCGCTACGTTTACAAGGAATTTGACTTTGCAGTCCGTTACAAGAGTGGCAGACATCATGCGGACGCTGATTGTCTTTCGAGGCTCCCTCTACCAACAAGTGAATGTGACGCCGACAATTTCGATGAGTTTCTGGCCGCCATCGACGACATTCTTTTTCCTGATCTGGCCACCTTCCGGGAAGAGCAGCGTGACGACCGCAGCCTGGATGCCCTCTTCGCCTCAGCTGCTCAGCCAACAGGCAACAATGGCTTTGTCATCCAAAGTGGCCTGCTCTACAAGAAGAATTATGCGGCTGATGGTGCCCGCCTCCTCTTAGTGGTCCCTAAAAATTTAAGAACCCACGTGCTCCGTGCTATGCACGACGACTCGACCGCTGGGCACCTGGGTTTCACCAGAACATACCACCGGATTCAGGGCCGATTCTACTGGACCAGTATGCGACGGGATATAGAGAAGTATGTGGCCAGTTGTAACAAGTGCCAGCAATTCAAGCTCCCTAATACTGCTCCGGTCGGACTCCTTCACCCTGTAGCGCCACCATCATCTCCTTTCGAAATGGTTGGAGTGGATCTTCTCGGCCCATTCCCGCGCTCAACAAACGACAACCGTTGGATTATAGTCTGCGTCGACCATCTGACGCGCTATGCTGAAACCGCAGCGATGCCAACGCCACGGCTCTTGATGTTTCGAGCTTCCTCCTATCCTCCGTTATACTCCGTCATGGACCCCCTCGTGTTATTGTGAGTGATCGCGGTCGCCAGTTCGTGGCCGACGTAGTCGAAGAGCTGTTGCGTCTCTGTGCTTGCCAGTTTCGCCACGCGACCCCGTATCACCCACAGACAAATGGTCTCGTCGAGCGCACTAACAGAACTTTGACCAACATGCTTTCGATGTACGTGGATTCCAGGCACAAAAATTGGGATGACATCTTGCCTTTTATCACATACGCCTACAACACCGCAAAGCATGAAACTACAGGCTACAGCCCTTTCTATCTTCTTTATGTTAGACCACCCCGCAACTTCCTTGACACCATTCTACCTTTTACTCCTCATGGGGACTCTTCTATTGCCCAGACTCTCTGCCGCGCTGAGGAAGCACGCCGCATAGCTCAACTCCGTACGTTGGCATCCCAGGACCACTCCAAGATCCGCTACGATTCAAGACATAAGAATGTGTCATACGACAAAGGGGACATTGTATGGCTTTGGACACCACTTCGCAAGCGCGGACTGTGCCAGAAGTTTCTGGCTCGTTACACCGGGCCTTTCGTCATCACCGATCGCCTAAGTGATGTAACCTACTCGATTGCTCGGCTCGTGTCCAATGGCTACCGGTCTAAGAAGACGCAGCTTGTTCATGTCGCTCGCCTGAAACGCTGTCATCCACGTGACTCCGAGTGGACGTAACAGTTACTCGCCCAGCGGGCTTCGTCTGTGAAGGGAGGAGTGTTACGCAAAAGCTACGGCAAGGACGGAGGAAGAGGAGAACGAAGTGCACTTGTCTTGGTAGCGGCTCGGTGTCGGCGCGGCCCCTTATCATCAATTCATCTGTAAAATAAACGCACCCCATCGTAACAATATATATATATATATATATATATATATATATTGATATGGGGTTTATTGACGTTTAATCCCGTTAGGCCCAGCGCAAAGAGCACCCGAGCAGTTCCAGCCGAACGCAAGCGCGAGGCAAAACCAGCTACACCGAACCTTTGTCTTTCTCTTCCTCACTTCAGGAGCCATGCGACCATAGGGACGCTTGTGCTAACTTCGTCATTACAATGGCCCCACGAGAGAAGAGTAGCCATCCTGGCGACTCACGGTGACCACACGATAGAGGGATCGTAATACGGTTTAAGCCGGCTGACGTGCACAGCCTCGCGACCACGACGCCGCAGATCGTCAGACAGCGTGAGAGGTTCGACCACATAGTTTACAGCAGAAGTACAGGCGGCGATCTGGTAGGGTCCGTGGTTGTGAGCCAGCACCTTAGACGAAAGACCGGGAACGTGAGGCGGAATTCACAACCAAACGAGGGAGCCGACACGGAAAGTGATAGGGCTCAGGTCGGTGTCATGTCGATTCCGCTGGTGGGCTTGACCTTCCGTCGTGAAGGTACGGGCAAGTTGGCGGCATTCTTCAACGTACCTGGCTACTTCTGATATGGGTCGACATTCAGAGGCGTCAGAATGGTATGGCAATACTGTATCGAGCGTGCACGAGGGTTCTCGTCTATACAATAAAAAGAATGGTGAAAAACCTGTGGTCGCTTGAGTCGTGGTATTATAAGCGTAGGTGACAAAGGGGAGAACCAAATCCCAGTTGGAGTGGTCCGACGCGACGTATGCCGTGAGCATGTCGCCAAAGTGCGATTGAAGCGCTCAGTTAATCCATTGGTTTGCGGATGGTACGCGGTGGACGACGTGGCACTCGGCAAGCAGAGCTTCGACCAGAAAGACACTTCCTCTGTCACTGAGGAGTTCTCGAGGAGCGCCATGTCGAAGCACGAAATTGCGCAGGATGAAGAAAACAACCTCACGTGCTGTAGCAGCAGGAAGGGCGGCAGTCTCAGCATATCGGGTGAGATGGTCAACACCAACGATCCACCGGCTTCCAGACGTAGTGCATGGGAGTGGGCCGTAAAGGTCGATGCCGACCCGATCGAACGGCCGACCAGGGCAAGGTAAAGGCTGAAGAGCGCCGGTCGAGCGTTGTGGAGGAATCTTGCGTTGTTGGCATGCTTCACAAGCACGTATATACTTGAGGACAAAGCTGTACATACCGCGCGAGTAGAAGCGTTGGCGCAACCTTGCGTAAGTCTTCAGCACGCCTGCGTGAGCACTCTGTGGGTCGGCATGAAAAGCAGCGCAGATGTCGGAGCGCATGTGACGAGGTATTACGAGAAGCCACTTGCGACCACCCGGTATATAGCAGATTGTCTCGCACGGTAAAATGAGAGGATTGACGGCGGAGCGCGCGGGAGGGCGGATTGGCGGTGGAATCCGACAGAAGGTCGATAAGAGCAACAATCCACGGATCCTTTCGTTGCTCCGAATGCATGGACTCGACGTTGAGCGCGGAGATAGTGGTGTACTGTGCCGAGAGAGACGCTGTATCGGGGGGTAGAGGAGAGCGAGAAATGCGTCCGCGTCGGAATGCTTGCGGCCAGACCTGTACACCACTTGGATACCATTCTCTTGCAGCCGGAGGGCCCACCGACTGAGGCGGCCCGAGGGATCTTTCAAAGTCGACAACCAGCAAAGAGCGTGGTGGTCCATGACGACATAAGACCGGCGGCCATAAAGGTAGGGTCGGAACTTGACAAGAGCCCAGACTATAGCCAGGCACTCTTTCTCAGTGGTTGAATAGTTGGTCTCGGCCTTTGTGAGGGTTCCGCTCGCGTAGGCGACAACATACTCGTTATAGCCAGGCTTCCGTTGCACGAGCACCGCACCAAGGCCCACGCCGCTTTCATCAGTGTGCACCTCCGTAGGCGCCCGGGGATCGTAGTGCCGGAGAATCGGAGGAGCTGTGAGCAGCTGGCGTAGCGTCTGGAATGCGTCATCACATTCACGAGACTAGTGAGACATGTCGGCGCCAACGGTGAGAAGTCGCGTCAAAGGTGCGATAACAGTCGCGCAATTACGCACAAAGCGACGAAAATATGAACAAAGGCCGGTGAAGCTCCGGAGGGTCTTCAGTGACGTCGGCATAGGGAATTCGGCGACAGCTCGAAGTTTCGCAGGATCAGGGAGGACGCCGTCTTTGGACACAACGTGGCCCAAGATAGTCAAGGTGCGAGCTGCAAAGTGACGGTTTTTGATATTCAGCTGAAGACCAGCGTTCTTAAGACATGTCAAAACTTGGTGGAGACGTGTGAGGTGCGTCGAGAAGTCTGAAGAAAACACGACGATGTTATCAAGGTAGCATAGGCAAATGTTCCATTTGAGACCCCGAAGTATGTTATCCATCATGCGCTCGAAATATGCGGGCGCGTTACAGAGCCCGAATGGCATGACGTTAAATTCATATAGCCCATCAGGGGTGACAAACGCTGTCTTCGGTCGATTGCATTCGGCCATGGGAACCTGCCAGCAGCCAGATCGTAGGTCCAATGACGAGAAGTACTCAGCGCCTTGTAAACAATCGAGTGCATCGTCAATTCGGGGTAAACGGTAGACGTCCTTCTGTGTGACTTTTTTCAGGCGGCGGTAATCGACACAGAAACGAATAGAACCACCTTTTTTTCGCACTAGCACAACTGGAGAAGACCACGGACTCTGGGATGGTTGAACGACGCCACGCTCGAGCATGTCATTCACTTGGTCGTTGATTATACGACGCTCCTCCGCTGAAAAGCGATAGGGGCGTTTTCTGAGGGGAGAGTGGGACCCGGTGTCGATGTGGTGGGAAACACTGTTCGTACGACCCAAGGCGTGTTCCGTACAGTCGAATGACGAACGGAAAGTATCTAGGAGAGACAGTAGTTGCTCGCGGTGCTCGAGGAAAAGGTTGGCGTCAACGCATGAATCAAAGACTTCGGTAGCTAATCGGGAGCTTTTCAGAAATGGTGTCATGGCGTCGATCGAAAGGCCAGAAGAGCAGCCAGGCACGTCTAAACACTCATACATGTCAATAGGTTCGACACAGCCGAGGCACTCGTCGCGAAGCAGAGTCAGCGGGTATTGGAACGGGTTGTCCACTAGCATAATTGTTGTACCAGCGGCTACGTCAAGAACGGCGAATGGAAGTGGTAGAGATTTGCGGTGAAGAAAAACAGATGAAGGCGTGAACAGTACCGAGGCGTCGGGCGCCGATGGACACAACAAAGCGACTGGTGTTGAAGTGCTTGGTGGCAGATCAGTATCGGCGGCGACAATAATCTTTAAGGGGGCGGGAGATGTGGCAGGCAGAGTGGTGTTAACGACAGACAGGGCAACTTCGGCACGGGCACAGTCAATGACGGCACGGTGGCGCGCCAGAAAGTCCCATCCCAGGATGACATCATGGCAGCAGGAAGGCAGAACAAGGAACTCAATTCTGCAAACTACGTTCTGAATAACGATCCTAGCGGTGCATGCGGCTGAAGGTTCGATGGGCTCCGTGGTGGCAGTACGAAGTACAAGGCCAGAAAGTGATGTGGTGACCTTCCTAATCTTACGGCAAAGAGTCTCACGTATGACGGAAACTGCAGCGCCCTTGTTGATGAGTGCGAATGTAGCGGCTCCTTCAACCTGTATTTCTATAATTCTTTGCGGCGATAGCGGAGGTCTTGGACATTTCGACAAGCGTGCAGCTCTTGCCTCCGAAGCTGCAGCATTTAGTTTCCCTCGTTGGAAGGCTGGCGACGACGCATCGGGCGATATCGAACGGCGACGCGGTGATGGTGAACGACGGGTGCTGAAGTTCTGACGACCGGTCCAGAAGTTCGGCGATGAGTTCGAATCAGCCTGCTGGTGGGCTGCAGGTACCTGTGGCTCAACGACGACGGCCTGACGCGGCAGGCGACGGCGACAAAAGTGCGCCACATGTTCCGCGATACTGCACAAGAAGCATATCGGCCGATTTTCCCGCGTGCGCCATGGATCTTGCGGCCGGAAGTACTGAGGGGGCATTTGAGGGACAGGGAGAAGAATTGGCCGTGGTGGCGGCGCCGAGTAGGGGAATGTCGTTGGTCTAGGACGCGACACGACTTCAGCGTACGTCAAAGGTGCATCAATCTGAGATGGTGAAGCAATCTGTTGGACTGGTGGAAGGGCCTCTGCAACCTGCTCGCGGATCGCCTGCTGCACGGCCGAGGACAAAGGTTGGACAGGCTCCTGGGTGAGAGGGAGCAGCGAGAGCTGGCGGGCCAACTCTTCACGAATGAAGGCTTTGATCTGAGGTAGCAGAGACCCGTCATCAGCCTGTCCGTGAACAGTCACCAAACTGTAAAGGGAGGCCACTTGAGGAACAGTTTGGCGGGCGAGCGCTCGTTGCCGGCGTAATTCGTCGAAGCTTTGGCAATATCTTACTACGGCTGCAACGGTGGTAGGATTCTTAGCCATGAGCATCTGAAAAGCGTCGTCATTAACGCCCTTGGGGATTTCTTTGATCTTATCTTCCTCAGTCATCCTTCGGCTCACGCGGTTGCAGAGATCTATGATGTCCTCGATGCAACTAGTGAAAGTCTCGCCCGGCTGTTGCGCTCGGTGGCGAAGGCGCTGTTCGGCGCGAAGCTTTCGCACTGCAGGACGGCCAAATACCTCCGCGAATGCAATCTTAAAGTCATTCCATGTAGCAATGGTTGCTTCATGGTTGCGGAACCAGAGGTGGGCGACACCCGCAAGATAAAAAATAACCTTGGTGAGCTTTGTCCGATCGTCCCATTTGTTATGGTTGCTCACCCGTTCGTACGACGAAAGCCAGTCGTCGACGTCGGTATCAGCGGTGCCACTGAACACAGCTGGGTCTCGTTCACGAACGGCACCGCATGTGACTGGCACAGTTGACGAAGTGGGTCGTTCACCGGCGTCGTCTGGCATGGTCGTGGGGGTAGCGGAGGGCAGAGTGCGGCTCCGGAGTTCCAGGGCGAGTCGTTAGAATACCCAGCACTTCCACCAAATGATATGGCGTTTATTGGCGTTTAATCCCGTTGGGTCCAGCGCAAAGAGCACCCGAGCAGTTCCAGCCAAACGCCAGCGCGAGGCAAAACCAGCGACACCGATCCTTTGTCTTTCTCTTCCTCACTTCAGGAGCCATGCGACCACAGCGACGCTTGTGCTAACTTCGTAATTACAGTATATGGTGGACGGTGCTGGGTAATCGCTCTGGACAACCTTCTTCTCCGCACCCTCCGACGAAGCCGGCGCTTGGTCGGACTACCACCTGAAGAAGACACGGACATGAACGAACAGCAAGCAGCTGGCGGCAGCCATGACACAAGCATGCGAGAGGATAGTGAGCGCCCCAAGGAAGTCATCTGCTGGATCCCTCAGAAAGAACCGCGCACCTTTTCCGGTAAAGCTGATGTCGACGACTAGCTGAAGTATTATCAACGGGTAAGCGGTCACAATGGCTGGAACTCTACGGCGCGACTGGATAACGTCGTTTTCTTTCTCACCGGAACCGCCCTTCTCTGGTTCGATAACAACGAGAGCACGATGACTACGTGGGAAAGGTTTGTTGAGGAAATCAAGTGCTGCTTCGGGGACTCACTTTCAAAAAAAAAAAGAAAGCTCAGCATACGCTTGCGCGAAGAGCACAGTTGCCCGGTGAAACATGCACAACTTACAGTGAAGAAGTATTGAAACTGTGCAGAATTGTGAATACGGGCATGTCGGATGAAGATAAGGTTGGCCATCTCCTTAAGGGCATCGCTGAAGATGTCTACAATTTTCTTATTTCAAAGGAAGACATGCGTACCCCTTCAGATTTAAGACGTCACTGCCGTGCTTTTGAGGCGCTGAAGACGCGACGAGTATTGCCAAAGCTTGGAAGACTTGACAACGTGACCACTGTCGCAAGCGTGTTCATCTCTACCTCCCACGACATCGCCTTGTTAGTACGTCAACTCATTAAAGAAGAACTGGCTCACTTTCAAGCACAAAGTGGCAGAAGAGACGCCCCCCGGGAATACCAGCAATCCACGCTTGATGAACGCTGTCCTGCACAGCCGGTACTTTGCCAACTGCAAACGGACAGCGAAAATCGGCCCTTGCGTGATGAACGCGTCCGCGTCGACCCGGCGGAGTTCCGGCATCCTTCACCTAACTTCGAACGCCGCCAGGCTGCACCACCCAAACGCCTTTCTCCCCAATACAGCCAGCCTCAGACCTTATTTTATGACAACTCTGTGTACCGGGAGCCACCTATTTGCTTTAGCTGCGCAATCCGTGGACATATCGCGAGGTATTATCGCAGGCGGCAGCAGCAAGTGTCGGCCTTCCCCGATTATCAATCTGGAGGGCGCTACAGGGCGCCGTGGCAGACCGCTGTGCCTCTTCGACGACATGCGCGTGAACATGTATCCCGGCATGAGTCTCCGGATTCCGACCGCAGTTTTACTCCACCTCCGACCGGCTTTCGACGCTCGCCATCGCCTCGCCGTCGCTCACTTTCGCCACCATCCCAGCTGGGAAACTAGCTGGTGCGACCGATGGAGGTGAGGTCGCGGGACGGTCACGTAGTCCTCCGCCTGTCGCCATGCTCAAAAACAAAGTGTGTGTCTATGTTGATGGTTTAAATACCGATGCCTTAGTGGATACCGGTGCTACAGTTTCAGTAATGAGTGTTTCGTTTAAAAATCGTCTTAGACACAAGGTTATGTTCGCGTGGGATCGAAAGACTACTTTTCGTGGAGTTGGAGGTGAAACTCTGCGACCCGTTGGTGTTTGCTCTGCTATAGTGAGTGTTGGCGGACAAGATTTTCCAACTGAATTCTTTGTTTTGGAACACACCACTCACAACATCATCCTTGGGATTGACTTTCTTGGTGAATGTGGTGCATTGTTAGATTGTGGGGCTGGTGAAATTTCTCTTCGAAATCACGTGATAGCACCATTACCAGAACTATCTGACGTGGACAAGCAACAAGTCTTTTCCGTGTCCCATGATGTACTTTTATCGGCTCAGACAGCGGCATTTGTTCCGGTGACTTCCACGCATGACCCTCCGCATCGCTGTCATGGTTTACTTGAGCCATACTTCCGTACCATGTTTAAGAACAATATTCTGGTTCCTCGATCGATTATAGACTGCTTAGATGGTCGTGCTTACGTGTGGACGGTGAACGCGTCTATGCAACACGTTTTACTGCCGACTGGACTGAAGCTGGCCACCTTTGACTCAGAAGCGACTGTCAGTATTCCTGCCGTTGACGCTTCTCTTGACGCGAGCGCAGCAAAGCGTGACTACACCTCGGAGTTCCACCGCATGACGAACAAGTCGCTGTCCTCTTCAGGGCGGGAAGAATTGCAAAGGGTGCTCGTCCGCTATGCGCCAGTATTCGATTTCGCGCAAGACGAGCGTCCAATTTCACTTCCTGACTCGCGCACGCAGCACCGCATAAACACGGGCCAAGCGACGCCTATTCGCCGAAAGCCGTACCGCGTTTCTCCTGCAGAACGAAAAGTAATTGACGAGCAAGTTCAAGAAATGCTGCGGAAAGGTGTTGTCCAGGAGTCTTGCAGTCCCTGGGCAGCTCCAGTGATACTAGTCAAGAAAAAGGACAATTCTTGGAGGTTCTGTGCTGATTATCGAAGACAACGCAGCCACCAAGAAGGACGTATACCCTCTGCCACGCATCGACGATGCTATCGATTGCCTTCATACTTCTTCTCCGTTGACTTACGATCGGGATACTGGCAAATACCGATGCACCCGACGGATAAGGAGAAAACTGCCTTTGTGACCCCAGACGGACTCTTCGAGTTTAATGTCATGCCTTTTGGCTTATGCAACGCGCCAGCAACTTTTGAGAGGTTTATGGACACAGTGCTACGCGGCTTGAAATGGGAGATATGCATGTGCTATCTCGATGATGTAATCATTTTTGGCAAAACACTCGAGGAGCACAATCACCGACTTGGCATTGTACTGGATCTCATACAAAACGCAGGACTGGTTTTAAACTCCAAGAAGTGCCACTTCGGTGAGCGCCAGACTCTCGTGCCCGGTTTTCTCGTCGACAAAGATGGTATACGACCTGATCCTGAAAAGATTGTTGCCGTGAGCGGTTTCAGCCAACCGAAGACAGCAAAAGACCTCCGAAGTTTCCTAGGGCTGTGTTCGTATTTCCGCCGGTTTATTAAGAACTTCGCCCAGCTTGCTCACCCAGCACCTCCACCAAAGTTGTTGCGGGTGAGATGGGTTTATTTACAAGGTGATCGAGGGGGCGTAGAGACGAGATTACAGGCAGTGAGGCATAGCTCTACACCGCGTGCACTCCTTCTATCTCCTCTTCTTCGGCTCCGCCGCTCAGCGTAACATTATGTTCGTGTGTATATATATGGGTATGCATATGAGTGTCTATGCATATACGGTATATGAATATGTATATATATATATAGATATATAGGTTCAGCGGCGTCTACTTGTTTCATTTTTATTCACCATGAGAACTACACAAGCTACCTAATTTTGATCTGGACACCAGTGACTCTGTATGTACACGCGTATGTATGTGCATGTGTATATGTGCGTATGTGGGTACATGTGGGTATATATATAATGTCTAATGCATATGTGTGTATATGTATGAATTGCTGTTGCCGAATATTCTGTAAAGGGGCTGCGGGCCTCGTCAAGCTGCCTCTACTGGAGCAGCATTTACTTGCAACCTCCTCCACCAAGTTGATGGAAATAAAGTTGTTATTAGCCCCGAGAACGACCTACAGGGGCGCTGCGAGCGCCGCTCGCGTGACGTCAGGGCACGGACTCGCGCCTGTCTTCTGCTGCCGTTCGGGCACTGTCGGGGCGCCTGCTGCAGTGTTGCCGTTTGTTCGCTGTCGTTCCCTGTGCTTGTATACTTTTGACGGTCATCTCAAATACATTTTACGACGTCTTCATTCGCGCAAACTTATTCAAAGAGCTTATTTCTTTGGCGACAATTTATTTCTCAAGGACAACGCTGCAGTGCCAGCCGAAGGAGCTCAGACCAGCCCATTGCGTGTTTTTCATGCGCGGATCTAGACATTGCAGATTGAGGGACTAATGAAAAAGCATAAATAGCACGTGACTAATAAAAGCAATAAACGCAAGAACATATCACATAGGAATCCAGTTAGGATACCATACCTGCAGTGGTGCAACGAGCATGTCACTGTCTGCTAGATATGACTGCTACATTTACCTTGATTTTAACCCATTAAAACAGACAGTTTATTTATTTACATACAGTTTACAGACAGTTTATTTATTTTGCATTTAGTTTTTACAAAAACAAAATGCCAGGATTGGAGCAAAAAGCTGCTTTCCAGCAGCTTGACAAGGGCTCCGGCCCTGATTGTATTTGGCAGTGAAGATATTAAGGAGAAAAAAACAAAAAACACACGATATACATGACATATACATCGTATTTGACATTGTAATAACTAAATACAATTTAACATGAACATGTATTTACATTGCAATCATTTCTAATCGTGATTGTTTCCTAGTATAACACATTGATAACACTATTACTCCAATCATAATACACATATCACAGTCACATATAAACGTCTTTAACATGTTTCCTACAACAATCTGAAAAAGAAGATGTAAAGAGAAAAAAAAAACGTATCAAGGAGCATAAGAACATTTGGCTATATGTAACATATTACTGGTAAACCTAAATGCATTCGAATCACCGACACAAATTGAACAAAACGCACATGCTTAATTTTGATAATTTCGCAGAGAATAAAGGGAAGTGTTCTGCAGAGAAGTTGCGTTTATGGAATATACACCTGTCTATTCACAGTTAGCATAATGCCCTTTTAATTTCTGCCGGGTAATTGTGCTTATATCAATATTCTTTTTTGAAAAGTTGTTCAGAAACACCGGCATTCTGCATCCTAATCTATTACGCCCTTGTTCAGTCCGTGAAAAAGGAACCGCCCATATTTCGCGATTTCAAATGTACTGCACTTCACCAGGTTTTTCTAACTTGCAAAGATTAAGAAAATTGATATCATTTCGTCTACGCTAGTCACGTATTTTATTGCGAGATTGAAATCATACAGCTGATAAAAGGGAAGAACGTTAAGCGCTGAAAATAAATGTCCAGTGTGAGTGTCATGCGCAACCTGAGTAACGTGGCGCAAAGCTTTTTTTTTTTTTTGTAAGACAGATAGCCTATTGAAATTTTTTTGGACGTCGTTCCCCACACAAGGCGTTTGCATGAGAAGCAAATATAGAATTGCAAAGCAGTAGCTTTATTTTTGGGGGAAGGGTGTATCGCAATTTACAAGGTATACCACACGCTCTAGCCATATTTGCAGCTATGCGCTCAACATGCTCATCCTAACTTAAATGTTGATTGAAGGTTACCCCCAGTGTTTTCACGCTAGCTGCAATATCAATTGTTTCATTACCAAAAAAGATTTCCAAATCACGATTTACACGTTTTTGTACAGGAGTAAATAGTACTGCCGTTGTTTTTCTTGCGTTTATATCTAATGAATTTGATTTAGACCACAGAAATAGATTACGCAATACGGTGTTTGCTAACTGTGACAGCTTTTCTATGTAATACGACTGGAAGAAAAGGGCTGTATCGTCAGCATAAATTATAAATTGGGCGTCATTGCTAATATTGATTAAGTCGTTAATATATATAATAAAAAGAACGGGACCTAGTATGCTCCCTTGAGGAACCCCTGCGTGTATGTTTAATAAACCTGAGCGATCATTTCCAATACTGACACATTGTTTTCTTTTGTTTAAGACTTAAGAAGCTCAAGAGGCAAACCGCGAAAACCGTAATGGTCTAATTTCATGAATAACGTGATATGATTTATCCTATCGAATGCTTTGGAGAAATCTACAAAAACACCTAGTGTTATTTTCTTTTCCTCAAACCCTGTCAATATGAGATCTTTTTGCGTTAACAGAGCCATTTCTGTAGACATGCCGTGACGAAAGCCGAATTGATGCTGAGTTAACAGAGAATGTTTCTCGCAAAATGACAACACGCTTACAGATGATTTTTTCAAGTCCTTTTGAAATTATTGGAAAGTCAGCTAAGGCGTTGTACTGCTGAGCACGCGGTCGCGGGTTCATATCCCGGCCCCGGCGGCCGCATTTCGGTGGAGGCGAAATGCAAAAACGCCCGTGTGCTTGCGTTGTAGTGCACGTTAAAGAACCCCAGGTGGTCAAAATTATTCCGGAGCCCTCCACTACGGCGTGCCTCATAATCAGAACTGTTTTTGGCACGTAAAACCCCAGAAAGAAGAAGAAGAAGAAATTATTGGAAGTACTGACACGGGCCGATAATTTGAAAGGCTGTTTCTGTCACCAGATTTAAACAACACAGTAACCTTTCCACATTGCATGCCTGACGGAAATACTCCAGTAGACAGACAAACATTGTATATGTGGGTGAGGACTGAGAGGAGGGTGTCGATAACAAATTTAATCGGCTTCATCTGTAGTCCGTCAATATCGCGTGCTTGGGTGTTTTTAGAGACATAAAAATAGCGTACACTTCATCTGGAGTTGTAGGTCGAAAAAATGCACTTTCCGAGTTTGGAACACCTATAAAATTGGCAGCCTGAATGTCGTGCACGCGAGATGCAAGGTTTGTAAAGTACTCATTAAAGCGGTTTGCCTTTTATTTATTTATTTATTTATTTACAGTACCCTCAGGGCCCAGAAGGGCGTTACAGAGGGGGTGGGTACAATAAACGATAACAAAACAACATGGTCCAACAATTAGTAGTATTTAGAGTGATAAACTCGAAATATGATCAGTTATTGCAATCTTGAAAGATGATGCCTCCTCGATGCAGGCGATGGATGGGGGAAGGCGGTTCCACTCGGCACTGGTTTTTGGCAGAAATGAATCGGAGAAAACATTTGTGCGACAAAAAGGAATGAACACTTTAAGCCGATGATCAAGACGCGACGACATGTACGAAGGTCCTGAAATAAATTCTTGTTTAAGTGAGTTATTTTGATAAAAGATTTTTTGAAAAAGGCAGAGGCGGGAAATCTTTCTTCGAAGCTGCAAATTAACAAGGCCAAGGTTTGACTTCATTAAAGAAACGCTAGCTGTGCGAGAATAGTTTGATAGGATGAAACGTGCTGACCTGTTCTGAGCTGAATCAATGGTGTCTGCTAATGTCTTTGACCAGGGTCCCAGACTGATAACGCATACTCTAGCTTCAGTCTAATTAGTGTTTTGTAGAGCAGTAACTTCAAATGGGGTGGGGCTCTAGAAAAATTCCTGCGAACGTAGCCAAGAGATCTGTTTGCATTGTTAGTGATGTGTTCAATGTGCGCATGCCACGAAAGGTTACTGTTTAGCTGACTTCCAAGATATTTATAGGAAGTCACGTGCTCAAGCTTGATTTCATTGATAATATAGCCGAAAAGCGTGGGTGAGTTTGACCGACGCGAGAAAGACATAATTTTGCATTTAGTCGGATTTAAGAACATTAGCCATTGTGAGCACCACCTTGAAATGTTATCTAGATCTGACTGAAGCATAAAGTTATCTTTCAAGTACCGTCCATTTTCATTTAATTCGAGTTGCATATTTCGGCCCGTATAGCGATTTAGCAGCCTTTTTATCGCCCGCCACGCACTGTCGCTTCGTAAATCTGCTTGATTAAATACTTTGTCAAAATAATTTTTTTTGCGTCCCGTAGGAATTTAGTTAAAAAATTTCAGTACTGCTTGAAAGCGGAAAGGTCATCATGGCATGTTGTGCGCACAAAGTGATGGTACATTTGATTTTTTTTTTTCGAATGAAGGTCAGGCATTCATTTGTGAGCCATGGTTTGCGTAACTTCTTCGACTTACGTACATTTTTGTACTTTAAGGAATTGTTATGTTTCCTTTAGTATCAGCATAAAAGCATCATACGATTCATTTGCATTTGTGCATTGAAGTACCGAGCCCCAGTTTGTTGCCTGAAGCTGATTGCGGAAATTTGCTAATGTTTTTTCATTTATTTCTTGGATAATGGACGGGTTTGAACGAGCCCTGGCACCAATTGCTTCATTTTGTTTTGAGAACATATAAACATGTAGATGGTCCCCTATGTCTGCTACAGTGACTCCGGCTTTTACATTGTGAATAGAATTATTCGTAATAAATAAATCAATTAAACTTTCAGAGACATCTGTGATGCGAGTAGGCGTGATTACTACGTTCGAACAAGAATAGGAATCAAGCAACAATAGGAAATCACGCGTATCCGCATGAGACTGTAGCAAATTAATGTTGAAGTCACCGCCTATATTATGGGTCAGTTTATTCTGACAAGCATATTCAAGTAGTTCTTTTAAGAAGGCAAGGAAGCTTTCATTATTCCCTTCAGGCGGCCGGTATATAGCTACGAAAAGACTGGATCCATGTTTCAGTGTTAGCACTTCATAATCTAGCGTAATCTTTGAGTATTCGTTGAGCAAACTGCATGAAAGCCGCTCTGATACAATCTGAAGCACGCCCCCACCTCGACGATTCTGTCGATTAAGGAAGAAGCTTTGGTACCCATGCAAGTGCAAGACATCATCTTCAGACGTGTACCATGTTTCGCTTATCATAATGACTTCAAAAGAGAAAGTAAATTCGTTTAAAAGCGCAATTATTTGGTCTTGCTTGTTTCTTGCCGATTGGGCATTGAAATGCAAGAAAGCAATGTGGCCGGTATCACTAGGGCAGGTAATGGCATGTGGTAGCGACATATTCAAAGGAAGTGTAAGTTAAACGCACGGGCCACGCATCCTTTCTAGCAGATCTTCATGAGGTCCTCCTCGCTCGATATATGGATAACGTTAGAGGTCTCCGTTTTCCGCGCGAGCACCTTTCCGTTCTTCACCCAAGCAAAGCTCCACTTCATTGCTTTCTTCTTAGCAACAGTCATGCCTAGAAGTTTTTTGAGTTGGGGACACAAATGTTCGTTTACGAACACTGACTTCGTATTGGTAAAGCCAATCTCTTGCGTTGTCAGCCTTGTCCTGCGTGCCTTTGCAATGACTTCATCGCGCTTTGTCCGATGAGCAAAAGCTACGACAGTGTTTTTGGCACTTTCCGAGTTCCGCACTCGAACACGGTGACAGGCTTCAATATCGTTCTCGGTAATCGTCACACCCAGAGCATCGCCAACCTTACCTAATACATGCCTGAGATTTTCGTTCTCGGTGCGTGGAATGCCCTTCACTTCAATGTTTTTGTTGCGCAAGTATTGATCCTGCGCGGTTATCTTGGATGCGTTTTGACGCACTTGTTTTTTCAGTGATTGAATTTCCACGAGTAGTGGCTCTTGCGCTGTTTTGAGTGCAGCATTTTCAGCTTTTACACTCTCACATTCAGACTTCATGTCTTCGTACTGTTTACTCATGAACTCTACGCTCTGCTTGAGGTCTCGGATTTCTTTGCGAAGGTCGCGTTTAAGGTTACCTAGTTCACGTTCGAGTTCAGCGATGTTTCCCATGACACAAATTAGCAGCAATGCAAACAGAAAATGAAGCACAATACTAACACAAAATTGCTCCCCAGAAAATCGATTACTACAGTTGGCAGTAGAGGCAGCAAAATAAATAATTTAAAAAAAATAATGATAGAAAGGAGTATTTTTCAAACCTGTGAAATAGACGAAAAACGTCAGACCAGCTGACTTCGGTGCTGCCTCCACTGCCAAATGACGTGGGAAGGTTCCACAGGTCCCTTTTATCAATCCGGAGAATAATTCACGGTGACGTAAGTAATCCACGTGATTCCAACTTGCAGCTGCAGACAGGAGCACTTGTAGTCTTCGTCTCACCCGACACAGTCGCACGGTGAAGAACGGGATTCGACACAACACCCCTGCCTCAGAATATCAGTTCGCACGGGCACCTGTGAAATAGACAAGAAACGTCAGACGAGCCGACTTCGGTGCTGCCTCCACTGCCAAAAACTTGTTTTCTTATGATGAGTAGCTCATGGTATAAGATCTAATTTTTCATTTCTTCACAGAAACGCTCGGCAGTAACACGAGGACCTTACACTGCAGTTTAAATTCAACGAGCACCACTTGTTTCTTTAACTGCTTCTCAAAATTAGGCCATTCCTCACCGGTGAATTTAATGTGGCGGTAATTTGAAGTTAAGCTAATTGAGGCTTACAGTTATTTGCAGAATACACAAAGGAATGTAACAATATTTATTCACTGTTCCGTGCTACACGTTCAACTCACTTGTGCAATTTACTGCTGCTTGTTTCTTGAGGAACAGACATCACGAATCTGGCGAATTGACACAGGCTGCTCGGCCCAATTTATTTAGTGAAATATGCCTTTTGGACAATATGGCTGCAGCTATAGAAAGAAGCCGAAGCCTTACTCATTAGCAGTATGGGGCTTATTGAAGATATCATTATTCCCCTGTGGAGGTCAAAAATCACGTGAATTCATTTGCGGCTTGTGGTGTCCTCTCTATGAGGCGCGTATGTGATGTTATGTACTCACGAAGCGAATAATTATCAGTTTGTGTAGTTAAACAACGCAATATCGAGACATGGTGAGGCAGAAGGCATTTGAATTTTCCTCTTCAGCGCAGCTTAAGCTGCGCTGTATAGCCTCGAGTATACCTTAGGCATTGCAATTGGCGCTTAAAGAACTGCTTCAAGGTTCCAATTTGAAGTTGTAGTGAACTGATGGGTTTCGCAAATAATGCGTGCCTCTCCATAACGACATTCGGTAGATTTAGTTGCGTAAGGGCTGTGCCATGATGTCCATCAAGGCAACTGAAGGTCACTATGAGACATTTTCTCGCTTGCAATAGATATGCTCTCGATCTTAACCACGAAACTGTTCTTTCAGGTGATTGCTGTTATGGTATTCGTGAAGTATATATATATACTATACGTGACGCGCCGTCATGTTAACAGCCATGAGCAATGTGTTTTCTGGGTGCCTGTTTCAGAGAAAGGTGAAAGTATTAGCAAACGTTTTCATGCAAAATGCGCGCCTAACTCTTCCTTTTACGCACTAATAAAGTAGCCATATTTGACTATAACAACTCACCATAGTAATAAGAATCACCATAAAAGATTTGTTGCGCAGTTTGCTCTAAGACGCATTTATAATATTGACATCAAATACCAATACCAAGATTTTCCTTCCTTGTAAAATGCAATGTCTCTTATAGCTGAGCACTAAGGGTATGTTCAGTGTTTTGAGGAGCATCATACACAACTTCGTGTGTTGAAATTGCAGACATTATTTTCACGTAAAGTATATGGACAGACACTGTGCATATACGCATTGCAAAACCCGTAGACCCCTTCAATGCTACATAGCTTGCGATATCCTCGCCACAAATGTTCACGACTCGCGCTTTTGAAGAAGAAACTGCCGTTCAGGCATGACAGTAAAAAGAAACGGACATATCCTTCAATAAGTACGGCTCGAGCCACCAATACCCCAAGCATGCACGAAGGGAACGAGCGCGCGCAGCAGCCGACCGAGCGCCGTCCTGGCCGTGACGTCACTCGTAGAGGGCGCCACTCCAACTTCTCGCCGCTAATTAGTATTATAAACTTCAAGTTGGTCCACTGTATACTTTATGTGCGAGTGAAAGCGTGCGGGGCAATTCGGCGATCTTGGCTCAATCTCGCGCACGCAAGGGCGGGAAAGCGGGAAGGAAGGCACCGTCTTCCAGTATTCAGTTGCGCTTAACACTTCGGCGGTAGAGTGGGGAAGGGCGGGCGCGTTTTACTCTGGCCGCCTTGAGTTACCGCGCCTGCCAAGCAGCAAGGCTCCCGGGGGGAAGGGTTGAGAGGGAGCAGGCCGCATACTACGCTGCCCGCACGTTCGTCTGAGAGGCCTTATCGCGATAGTCATGTGTGGCGGGGCACAGTCCTCCCTGCGCTGTTTTCGCGGCTTAGTTCCCGATGATGTGAGCTGCGGGAATAAGGTCAATTCGCTCGTCCCTGCTGCCGCACTTAATCACTACGGCGTTTTGATAACGCGTTTCCAAGGTCATCGAATGAGTTGCATTCCTGTATGCTTGTGCATCCATACCACCATGTTTGTTAATTTTGTTTGTATGCCTATGTTTACAAGCTTGCACAGCCCATAAAACTACTATCTTTACTTCGTACAGTTGCCCACTAGTTTGCTATCGCAATTGATGCTTCGGCTGTCGACCGCAGTGATTGGGACCTTCACCTATAATTCGTCCCGTCATGACACCGCTGGCTTTCAGCTTTTTACCTTCTCTTCGCCCGTCACGGTACTTTGCCCTTTGACACACTCCTCCCTTCTTCGACGAACACTGCCACTGAATATGCTCAAGACGTCTTCGCCCGGGCTCCCACGGCACGCCAGATTGCCGGCTCCCGGCTCACTGAGTCTCAGGCCGCGCAGGAAATCCGCTACGACAGCCGAAATAAAGATGTTCAGTTTCTCCCTGGCTCCGTTGACTTCCTATGGCCGCCATTGTGATCGAATGTAATGAGGTTTGGGCCCAGGACCCCTCGCCAAGGAACACAATCGACGACTCGAGTACACACTAATACATAATCTATATTAACATCACAAAATACAAGCTTGACGATGGAAAGGTACTTAAAAGGTGTGCTAACACATGCCGTCCTGAATCTGCTACTAGAGTGTCCGTTGTAGAGTACAAAGTGTCTCTCGCCGTGTGTTCTCTTTGTGTAGAGCCCGTTGCGCGTAGAGGCCGATGTCGGTCCCGAAAGGTCAGCTGACGGCTCGACGACGTCACGATGGGCCTACCCACGGCATCATGGGATCTGCAGCCCCACCAGCGACGGTAGCAGACGCAGTCATGGTAGCCGCGCAAAAGCTCTCGCTACTGCTCGCACTTCCGGCAGCAGGCTGGTCGTGTCAGTGGCCTGAAAAAGCCACCACCTCACCTGGCTCCCTGGATCAGTTGCCCAGCAGGAACACAGGCTCTTGAGGCTGCCTGAATGCTTACCCTACTCGCTTGGCTCCCTGGACCGGTTGCCCAGCAGATACACAGCTCACTGACATCCGAGAACGAGTTGCCCCACTCGCCTGGCTCCCTGGACCGGTAGCCCAGCAGGAACATAGGTCACTGGCATCCGAGAAAGAGTTGGCCCGCTCGCTTGGCTCCCTGGACCGGTTGCCCAGCAGGAACACAGGTCCTTGGCGTCCGAGGACGGCGTAGCAGTGGGTGATCTGGGTTCTCTGGACCGGGCGTCCTGCGAGAACCGGAGGGCCTTCAATGCCGAGTAGCTGAGAACAGCGGCACGCATCACGCGCCAAACGATCACACCACTTCGTCATCGCATCCGCACGGCGAACACGGCCATTTATTTTAGTTTTTTTTTTGTGTTTTTCGCGAGTTTCCATACATATCATGACAACCCCCGGTTTTGAGAAAGTTGTCCACAACTTTTCTCATGGGGAAAAAAGGCGGAAAAACAAAGACCAACGTGTTGCTCGAATGTACACTTTCAAAAAGAGTTTACAATTATTGTTTTAAAAGCAAAGTCGGTAAATGTCTTCTTGTCCTTCAACACTCCAAATGTTAAAAATTTAAATACTAAAGTAATACGTACTTGGTAGTTCATTGATTTAAACACGGCTCAGGTAATCTGCTCCGACGTTATCAGAACCTTTGATGTAATCAACGGCAAAAGCGTACTCTTGCAACAGTAAGCTCCATCGCAAAACTCTGTTGTTGAGGTGTTTGGCGGGCTGCAAGTATTGCAAAGGCTGATGATCGGATTGTACGATAAATTGTTTGCCGTACAGGTACCAATGGAATTTTTGGGCTGGCCATACAAGTGCCAAACATTCCGGTTCAATGGTGGAATACCTTGTCTCTCGAGGCAACAGGTTGCGCCTAGCGTAGGCAACAGGATGTAAGACCTGATCCTCTCCTAGTTGGATCAGTACGACACCAAGACTAGTGATGATGATGATTTGTGAATTTTATTGGCGCAAGGGCCAGGTATGGCCAAAGAGCGCCACACCAAGACTAGTGCTTGAGGCATTGGTGCGGATGACAAATTCCTTTCTCATATTGGGTGCTTGTGGAAAGGGAGCGTCCCCAAGCTTATTCTTCCGAATGGCAACAGCTTGCTCTTGAGCCGGTTCCCAAGCAAGAATGATGTTCTGTCCTTTCCGTGTGAGCTCAGTCAAAGGTTAGTGATCTCAGCATAGTTGGGGATGATTTTCCTGTAGCAGCCGGTAAGACCTAGGAAAGACTGGAGGGTCTTTTTCGTCTTAGGTCTTTTGACTGCGAGAATCTTGTCTGGAGTCTTCAGAAGAGGCTCAACTTTACCGCCTCCAATTCGTTTGCCCAGGAAAAAGATAGTCTGCTCTCCTATCTCAGACTTGCTGGGTTTGATCGTTAACTTGGCCTGTTGGATTCGCTCAAACACACGCTCCAGAGTGACCAAATGCTCATTCCACGTATTTGTAGCAGTGACAACATCGTCAAAATAGTGGTTAACATTTTCTAGGTCACCAAGTACGGCTCGCGTGAGGCGTGCGAAAACAGCCGGAGCTGTCTTGATCCCAAGCGGCTTGTATATACATGCCGGCATATACTGGAAAATGCCGCTTTTCTCGACTGCCCACAGACATGGGCACCTGCCAATAGCCTTTGGTAAAATGAAATTTTCAGAAAAACTTACACTGACCACGAAGGGCAAAATCCTCGTCGATGTGCAGTATGGGCTCACTGCAAGCAGTCAAGGTCTTATTAAGCTCCCTGAAGTCTATACATAAACGGATCGCATTGTCGGGTTTCTTGACAACTACGATGGGAGCGTGATAGGTTGACTGCGCCTTTTCAATGACGCCCAATTTTAGCATTTCTTGCACTTCCTTCTCGACGCTTTCCCGTAAAGCTAGTGGGATAGGATACTGCGGATTATGGATTGGCTTTTCAGAGGTCAAGCGTAGTATGCACTGAACGAGTTCAGTCTTTCCTGGTAGGTCAGAACAGATATTCTCAAATTCTACAAACAAGTGAAGCACCTGTCAACCCTGTTCAGCACTTAGCTTCGTACATAACTTCACATCAACCGCCGTCTGTGTACGGAAGAGACTCTGGGAGGGAATCTGGTGTGAACCTTCTTCGCTAGATGGCTCCTCATTTGCTTCCGACGGGCCTTGGTCGATCTCGGTTATAACAGAGACCTGCTGCATTGGTAAAGGTTAGCGTTTCTCATATTCTTAAGCACACATGATTCACTGAGGTCACTAAGCATTCCCCAGAGACACATATTAAGATGCGCTTTCTAGAACTTCAAGCGAAGTACTCAAGCTCAGAGTATTACACATTGACGTGCCAAGATCACATCCGGGTGTGTCTTATGTAGCACTCGGGTCATCTTTCTCGTGATCCGATGTTCCGCCACCGACAGTGCTGCGCCATCCGCAACACTGTCGGCGGCTAAATATATAAGGAAAACGAAGATACAAGCCCTTATTTGCGCTGAACTTTCAGTTCGTTTTACAAAAGCAAAAATCCGGTACTGAATAACCTTTATTCACTTTTGTGTGCAACATACATGTCTAACCTGGATGTCACATAATGCTGGGTCCTTGGAAACAAAGGAAATGAGGGAAATATGCTTGCTGACGAAGCCGCCACATCAATAACAACAAACGCCAAAAGACGTAACACCTTTTCTATGGAATAAACTTGGGAACTATTGGCCACGCTTATATGACACTGCTTATGGGACGCTGAACTGTCAAAGCTGATCAACAAGAAGAATGTAAGGGATATTCGAATTTATAACGTGAAAAATATTGTGGAAGCCGTCAAAAATACACGCTGCATTAAATCAGTGAGAAGAAAACTTGCTATAGGACAAGGCAAGATGTATGCATTAAAAGATAAGCAGGGTAATATCATCAGCAATTTCGATGTCATCGTAAAAGCAGCGGAAGAATTCTATACTGACCTGTACAGTTCCCAGAGCAGCCAAGTTACCCGCCGTGGTTGCTTAGTGGCAATGGTGTTGGGCTGCTAAGCATCGCGGGATCGAATCCCGGCCACGGCGGCCGCATTTCGATGGGGGCGAAATGCGAAAACACCCCTGTACTTAGATTTAGGTGCACGTTAAAGAACCCCAGGTGGTCTAAATTTTCCGGAGTTCCCAACTACGGCGTGCCTCATAATCTGATCTTGGTTTTGGCACGTAAAACCCCATAATTTTTTAATTAACAGCCAAGTTACTACCATTCGAAGTAGTGATGAACATGATGAAGAGGCTCCTTCTATAACTAGCGATGAAGTTACAAGGGTCTTGCAAGACACGACCCGGGGGAAAGCGGCAGAAGGTCGAATAAAAGTCGACTTAATCAAAGACAGACGAGCTATCATGCTTGAAAAGCTTGCGGCCCTTTACACGCAATGCCTCACGACTTCAAGTGGGCCAGAGAATTGCAAGAATGGCAGCATTATACTAATCCATAAGAAGGAAGACGTTAAAGAATTGAAGAATGAAAAAATGTCTCAGTTTCGCCCCAAAGGCGAAGCATCAATTGCGATAGCAAATTAGTAGAGAGCTATTTGGAGTTGGGATAGTAGTATTATCGGCTGCATAATCTTGGACACATTCGCTTACTAACTGAATTAACAAGCGCAGTGTCAGCGCGCACGAGCACACATGAATAGATCACACTCAATGACCGCATACAATCACTGTCAAAACTCTGGCAGCAAGCTCAGCCGCCGCAGCGAGTTAAGGTTCGTGCGGTCTATCGCTTGAACGGAAACTGAGCGGCGAATGCACAGCGCATACAAAGGTCACAGGCGTGTGGATATCGCTTTTAAGAGACGGTGCGGGCGACCGCCACAGCCGGGCAAAGTACAAGCCCAGTTGTTGGCAGAGTAGAAGCTGGCGCCCCCCCCCTCCCTCCCGCGCTTCCTTCCCGCTTTTCTCCTTTCGTGTGGGAGATTCAGTGGCCAGTTCCCCTTGCGCGCGGTTGCAAGATAAGCATTTGGTGCGGCAGCACAGCGTCGCCCCGCCTCCCTCCCTCCCTCCCTCCCTCCTATACTCCACGGTGGGACGGAAAGTCGCGTTTGCTTTCCGCCGTGCCTTCGCTCTCCGTGATAGGGCGCGCGGCGACGATTTTATCGCCCTTGGACTTTATAAAGAACCTCACGGTGACGGCAGAAATCCGCTTGAAGTGTCCATATAACTCCTATCGCAATAAAACACATTAGCTTGCTTTCTGTATTGGATAAAGTATTCACCTAGATAATTTTCAATAGAATCAGGGCAACACTTGACTTCAGTCAACCAAAATAACAGGCTGGCTTCAGGAAGGGATATTCTACGATGGATCACATCCATGTGATCTATCAGGTAACCGAGAAATCAGTGGAGTATAATAAACCTCTCTATCTGGCTTTCATAGATTATGAAAAGGCATTTTATTCAGTAGACATGCCAGCAGTCACACAGGCATTGCGTAATCGATGAGTACAGGAGGCATACGTGAACATCCTGGGAAATATCTACAAAGATTCCACAGCTACATTGCTTCTCCACAAGAAAAGTAGGCAATTACCTATCAAGAGAGGGGTCAGGCAACGAGACACAATCTCTCGATGCTATTCACTGCATGCTTAGAAGTATTCAAGCTCTTATACTGCGAAGGCTTAGGAGTGAGGATCAACGGCGAATATCTCAGTAACCTTCGGTTTGCAGATGACATTGTCCTACTCAGCAACAATGGGGACGAATTGCAGCAAACGATTGAGGACCTTAACCGAGAATGTGTAAGAGTGGGCTTGAAGATTAATAGGCAGAACACAAAGATAAGGTTCAATAGCCTGGCAAGGGAACAACGATTCAGGATCGTCAGCCAGCCTCTAGAGTCTGTAAAAGAGTACGTTTATCTAGGTCAATTACTCGCAGGGGACCCTGATCATGAGAAGGAAATTTACAGAAGAATAAAATTGGGTTGGAGTGCACACGGCAGGCGTTGCCAAATCCTGCTTGGGAGCTTACCACTGTTTGTAAAACGTACAATCATTGCATTCTACCGGTGCTAACATATGGGGCGGAAACAAAGAAGCTCGAGCAGAAGTTAAGGACCGCACAAAGGAACGAAAATGTTAGGCCTAACGTTAAGAGACAGGAAGAGAGCGATGTTGATCAGAGAGAAAACTGGGATAGCCGATATTTTAATGGACATTAAGAGAAATAAATGGAGCTGGGCAGGTCATGTAATGAGTAGGATGGATAACCGGTGGCCCATTAGAGTTACAGAATGGGTACCAAGAGAAGGGAAGTGCAGTCGAGGACGGCAGAAAACTAGGTGGTTTGATGAAGTTGGAAATTCGCAAGTGCAAGCTGGAATCAGCTAGCGCAATACAGGGGTAATTGGAGGTAGCAGGGAGAGGCCTTCGTCCTGCAATGGAAATAAAAACAGGCTGATGATGATGGCACACTGAAACATCTAATAAGCTACATATGACATTAAACCACAGTTAAACTAGCCAACGATATCAAAATTTCAGAGCCCTTCCACAACTGTGAAGACGGAAGCCAGCGAAGCTGTGACTATGGTAGGTCTGCTATAGTGAATATTGAAATAGTGAATTTATATATTACCACTATTTCCTATATTGAGCGTCTTCGGCATGTTCGTCAAAGAGCAAGGACACCAGCGTCTTGTTTTCGCCCGGCGCAATGGCCAAGTAGTGCCTTTGCTGCGCCAAGTCCACCCCATATCGTCATAGACTAGCGTATGAGCCACAGCATTCATAGCCGCGGCACACTGCACGGCTTCGTCAGGATCCTGGAAGATGTGGTTAAACCAGCGTTCGTCCTATAGCGAGTCCAAAGCACAACTGCTGATAACAGCGCTAGCGCGATCTCTACGTCACGAGACAAAAGGGCACAACGATTGGTGGGACGTGCCACGATGCCAATGGGACGTGCTGGCGCCGCCGCCGAGTATCGCGACACTTGTCAAAGAGTCAAAGAGTGTGGTGGCGAGGGGTGTAACAATGGGCCATCCATCATCCGTTTGGTCACCTGTGCTAAGATACAACCGGCGGGAAAGCGCCACCCACATGGAGCCGAAAATTGTTGTACGCGTAGTTTTGTCTCCGGAAGCCATCCTCCAGAACCTATAGCCATATACTGCTTCGCTGAAAAAATACGCCGGACCGAGGGCATCGTCTTCACCTTGGAATCGGCCACACGTATGGCACGCACTTCTATCTTTTTACTGGCCATGACACCTGTCTGTAATAAATTGGGTGCTACGCTGACTGTCCTCCACGTGCTTCTAGAATGCCGTGCATTAGAGGCCCACAAAAAAACTTTCGTTTACCATACAGCCAATAATTTCCCACTACATCAAACAACGTTCCTAGGGAATGACCCGCTCTTTGGCAGTAAATTACTATTAGATTTTTTTAACGATGTCGGTGAATTACACGTTGTACACACACGGGATCCGTAGCGTAGCCTCTTATCAGAGGCTGCTTCTGCGACACTATATAGAGAACGTGCTTCCCGGCCCTTGCGCTCAAGTGCCAAGGTGAGGCGTTGGTGCAATTTGCATAGTGTTGCATGTTTTGTGATCACTTCACAACGAACATTTCATGGTGATAGCACACCCCATTTGTCATTGCCATGTTTTTAGTGCATGTATACTTTATGTATTGATGTAGCAACTGACCTTGGGCCCCTTTACAGCCATGCTACATCCTTGACATCATGTGCCATTGCCAACTCATTCCACGACGTTTTTGGCGCTCTTCGGCCATAACTGGCCCTGTCGCCAATAAAACCCATTAATCAATCAATCACGCAACTCGTCTTGTAAGTACTTCCGTCGTTCTTCGCTGGCGCCTACGCCGTTCAGAATGCGTCGAAGCTCTAGAATGATTTACCCGTCTAGAAATTTATACAGAGCTAACGCATTAGAAATTGTAGGCGCATGATACCTACGGTGGTAGTGGCACGGTGGTGGCTCCTTTCTTGCCACTGTTTTTCGCTTGCCATCCTCACACACTGCTGACGTGTACTTCTTATTGGACAAAGTTGAGCAGTGTAAATGTCAACATTCGCCTTTGTGCGAGGCGAAATAGAGCGCATTGAACTGGTATGTTCCATATCTTAACCATGTGTTCTCCTAAGCGGGTCTTAAAGACACCACACAGCCTAAACCACCATGCCACCTTTTGTTTTCGTTACACAGGGATACCAGAATGGACAAGAATACGGGGCCTACGGTGGACTGGATTGGAGCGTAATAAATGAGTTCATCTACTTTCATAATACCTATTTCAACACCGGCAAAGTGCTACAGGTACATCTTTTTGCCAATGATGCTGCAAAAATTTTCCGCCAGGTAAGTATTCTTTCTGACCTAACTGTCGAATGATTCGTTTCTATTAAATGTGTGTAAAGAGGCATTCATGCCTAGGAGAGAGCACAGTGTTTGCAGTGAAAGCATGGTTCTGTCCTACCTTTTTGTTGTATGCTTTTTATCATATATACGTAAGAATGTATTGGGGGTAGCATAAAATCAGTGGGAACAATACTTAGCATAGGAAAAAGCAAGATGATTGCCATGAAGGATAAGCACGGCAGTGTCATCAGCAATTTTGATACAGCTGATCTGTGTGCAGAGAACACAGATCAGCTACGCAACTTTGACCAGAAGTAGTGACGAGCAGGATTCAGAAGTTCCATGTGTAACTAGCCATGAGCTTACATGTCCCAGGAAAAAGTGGCAGGAGATGATGGAATAACGGTCTATTTAACCAAAGATGGGAAGGGTAGCATACTGTAAAAGCTAGCGAACCTTTATACACAGTTTCTTAAGGCTTCAAGTGCACTAGAGAGTTGGAAGAAAGCTAACATCATGCTAATGAATCCATATGAATGGAAGCGGTAAACTGAAACATTATACGCCCACTACAAGGGGGGCGGCACTTGCTTTGAGTATAGTACAAATATTCACCACGACAATTTCCAACAGAATCAGGGTAATACATGACTTCAATCAATCCTGAGAACAGGCCAGCTTCAGGAAGCGGCATTCTACAATGAATGACGTCTATGACATCAATTAGGTAATTGAAAGATTTGTGGATTGCAACTAACTGCTCTGTGTGGCTTCCAGAGATTAAAGAATGCAGGATTCAATGGAGCTACCCGTAGTGATGGAGGAATGGCGTACTCAAGGAGTAAATGAAGCATGCGTGAATACCTTAGCAAGTATGTATAAGGACTCCAGAGCAATCATTTCTCCACGTTAAAAGCGAAAAGATACCGATCAAGAAAAGGACCAGGCAAGGAGACTCGATCTCTTCAATGCTAAGCACTGCATGCTTAGAAGTATGCAAGTCATTTAAGTGGGAAGATTACGAGTGATGATCAACGGCTAATATATATGCAACCAACGGTTTGGACATTACATTATCCTGTTCAGCAATGCTGGGAATGATGGATAACAAATGATTGAGGACGTTAGCCCACAAAGTGTAAGAGTATGGTTGAAGATTAATATGCAGCAGAGGACAAACTTAATGTTCAATAGCCTGGCCCGAAAACGAGAATTCATGACTGCCAGTCAGCCTTTATAATCTGTGGGAGAGTATGTTCATATAGCCCAATTACTCACAGGGGATTTTGATCATGAGACGGAAATCTACAGAAGAATAACTTGAAATGCATACTGTAGGCATACCAAAATAAGGAGCGGGAGCTTACTGCTATTCTTGAAAAGAGTGCGATCATTAGATTCTACCGGGACTACAATCTGGGGCACTATCTTGAAGGTTAACAGAGGCACGTATGAAGTTAGGCACGACGTGAATGGACAGGAAGGCAGGGGTGTGGATTAGAGTGCAAGAGGGAGTTGACAATATTCTAAAGGGAATATTTTGGTAGAAAAAAATTTGAGTCCTTCCCCTGTCGAGAAAATGGGGGTAAGCAAAGCTTGTGGCAAGACGAAGCTGTCGCAGGCGTTCCGCTTAGTTTGCCCTAAACTCAGCGTCGGCGGCTCTTCGCTAACGTTTCGCCTGGGCTTCGGAAGCTCTCGTGCTATAATCGGACGACAAGCTTCGCTTACTACCATTTTCTCGACAGGGGAAGAGCTCGTGATTTTGTCTCTGGACCCCACGTGTGGCAAGGGTAGTTCAAGGGCGCGTTACAGGTCCCCGAGCCCACAGGGGTAGATGCCATTGAGCTCGGACCCTTGCTGCACTATCGCCAGGATTGGCCCACATGACAGGGGTATGTGCCATTGAGCTTGTACCCTTTCTGCAGATCAATTTTCAGCGTAACACCACCACCACCATCACCACCGCCGACACTTGTAGCCTATAAAGGTTCGCATAAAAAACCTTTCATCAAGTCTTTTCCAGAGCATTTACCCGATATATTAGGAATGCGACACAGAACATTTTATCCAATAAGTCTGCTCTTGGGCACGATCACTGCCTTTAAACATCTTAGATGCGTTCACTCGCGGCCTGCAAAGTACCTATAGAAGAAAATTTTCCATGCTCGCTCAAGCGATGCTTTCTGTTTCGAGTTATAAAAGGAAGAACAAAATTTATGCACTTCAGTAAAAATTCAGGCTGAAAAGCCTAATTCAGGAATACTAGGAGAATGCCAGCGAACTTGAAAATAGAAAAAAAATCGAGAAGCAGACTAGGTGTCTATGTCTGCTTCTAGATTTTTCTATTCTGAAGCTTGCTGGCATTCTCCTGGTATAACCATGCACCAACTAGCCAAACAAGCCACTCTCATGGACTAATTCATGAATCTTTGTAGGCCACTTTTCGACTGGAATGAAGTAGGGCATAATAGCACGACACATATGATGAGTTGTCAATTTCCTCTTCAATTTCTGTGCTGGGGCCTGCGGCAAAGTCTGAGACTTGGCGCCGAGGTGGGACTGGAACGATAGCAGTGAAAGAGGCCCTAGAATACGTTTAAACGGAATGTGCAAATGCCTAACATTGCACCTCCTGGCACCCTAACAAGTGGAATGCATTCGCGTTGTCGTTACCCTAACTTAAACCATGACAGAAACTGTGGGGGAGATTTTGAAAGCTGTTGAACAGGATGCATAAGCCGACTCTGACATCGGAGCAACTCTGCCATGAAAACCTTTTCATCGGCGAAGAAAGTTGTTAAGTTCGTTTTTCGCCACCCGTTCAAACAGCAGCCGGTATTGGGGGCGAGGACTTATGGAGTTGCCATCCATCGGAAGCGCCTCGCTTGCGTAGTATGAGAGATAACGCCGCGTGTGCCTCATAAGCTTGGCGGTCGGCGCTCAATAAAAACCACGCAGGAACCCTCCTTGTGATTTCTGTTAGTACTCCCGAAACAAAGGAAGTTTTTTACTGTCAAAATAACACTTTTAGGGAAACAGAAAGCGCGGACTCGCTTACAGACGCGATCTCTTTACCCAATACATAGTAAACGCACGCTACGCGCGGTCGCAGCGATGCAGTCCTCCGAACCGGATTCTTGCGCGAAAAGTAGGCAATCGCTGAGAGCAAACTATGTCAAATATGTTCTTAAAGTGGGCTGTGTGTATCACCAAATGAAGCATAACAAAATGAAGCTTCAAAGCAGCGATTCGCCGGTTCGCAGCAACCGACTGGGCATTTGCGTGCATGTCTGCGCACAATGTTTCGCTTTCGCTGCGAGCCCATTTTTGTACTGCCGTGAGCTTTAGGCCTAACCACAGCATACGAGCATTTGGCAATACATAAGCAACTATTGTTGCGTAGATGCTATTAGAGCTGTTCGTTTCTTAATTCAGTACATTCGTTGTTGAAATTGGTACAACGCAAACATGAGCAGTGGGTCGACCCAGGAGAACAAAAAAGCCCGCGCGCTCCATCCCTGCTCGAGCCAGCCCCGACGGTCGCGTCTTCCAAGAGCCAGCTGCTCTACGGGTTATTAAACCTTCACGACTACTTCTCCAGGCTCGTGACAATATGTCATGCCTTTTTTTTTAATGTGCTTCTTACCGTTCCCTTTCCACTCCAGTGAACTTGCCAGTATCTAGCATTAACAAGTTCACAGACTAAATCATCGTGACATTAGCAGGGAAGCACGCGCGGGCGAGCGTCTCAGTACGCGCTTCTCACCGCGAACATAGCAGCCCCGACGACGTAGCAGAAATTTTCCTTGCGGAAGTACTTTCTGCACACCCGTGTTGTAGCTGATAGCTGCTTTCGATCGAAGCTTCACGTAGCTTGTTGTCCTGCGGGTACGTCCGAAGGTTGACACCGGGCTCCGTTGGGTATGACGGGCACTGCGCCACCGAGCAGTAGCATACCATGTGGAGTACGCCTTCAAAGGCAACCACTACCTACAGACGGTTTCAGTGTTTACAATCAAATCTCGCTTGCCGCTGATTGGTTGCCCCATCGGAACTTCCGGCAGGAGAGCTAGAAGCACTTCCGGCTATGTTTTTTGAAGGCATGCCCGACGTGAGGCCGGCCTGTCGATGTTTGCACTGCTTGGTGGAACCTGTGATGAGCTGATTCTACATCGTGAATATTGTCGAGATGACGAGCGACTACTTTAAGGCGCTTAGCACCGAAGCAAAAGATCGGTATCGCCAAAAGCTGATGTTTAGAGGCAGAGAGCAGCCCGATCCGCTGGACGATGATGTCGTGCGATTCTCGTTTACGCCGGTCTCCAAACACCTTCCCGCAGTTACAACCCCGGAGCAACAAGCGGAGCATATTAGTTAGGACATGCAATGAACGCAGACTGTTGTCTTCAAGGCACGTAATGGGACTGCCGAAAACTAGAAAAATTTTAATGGCACTTTTTTCTTCTTTCTGGAGTTTTACGTGCCAAAACCAGTTCAGATTATGAGGCAAGAGTGGGTCCGGAAACCTCCACTACGGCGAGTAGTGGAGGTTTCCGGATTAATTTTGACCACCTGGGGTTCTTTAACGTGCCCTACAACACAAGCACATGGGCTTTTTTTTTTTTTGCATTTCGCAATGGCACTTTTATTGCTGCAAGATGGAGGATGAAGTGGTAAGCTGTGCATGTGTACATGCACATGTTTTCTGCGTCATATGCCTTGTTTCTGCTTTTCAATATGCATTCACAAATAACTGTACATTCTCAAAAGTCATTTAGTGCAAGAAGCCTAGGTCGACTGAAATGGGACTAACTTAAATGCTATCGAATTTACCACACTTCTAACAAAATGAAACCTGTAGTGTTGGGCACGAGATTGCAAACCATAAGTGGCCTCCGTTAATTCGCAAATGCTTTTAGAATGTGGCCTAAACTTCCTACATGCATGCACGGAAATCGCTAACTTTTCTGCTATTCTGCTCTGCGATACCGATACGAATGCTCACATGCCGCCGTGATGGCTCAGCGGTTACGGTGCCCGGTTGCTGACCCGAAAGACGCCGTTTGGGCCCCGGCCGTCACATTTCGATCGAGGCGAAATGCTAGAGGTCCGCGTACTGTGCGATGTCAGTGCACGTTAAAAAACCACAGGTGGTGTAATTTATCTGGAGCCCTCCGCTGCGGCGTCCG
Source organism: Dermacentor silvarum (assembly GCF_013339745.2). Taxonomy (NCBI): domain Eukaryota; kingdom Metazoa; phylum Arthropoda; class Arachnida; order Ixodida; family Ixodidae; genus Dermacentor; species Dermacentor silvarum. The sequence goes on along the minus strand of NC_051163.1, from coordinate 120,534,371 downwards.
TCATAGCCGGAGACGCTTTGGGACGTTAAAGGGACACTAAAGAGAAACAGGAAGTTGAGCTGGAATAAAAGAGGGACCTTCAGGAATGCATGCAGTTTTTGTTGGGTGCAAAAATATGAGTTATTAGCGGAGAAATTCGTAAACAAAGACCAAATATCTCTTCCTCAATTTCTCTCACCCCAGATTTGGCGCTGAAGCAGTGTCGTCACAGATTGCATTGCTCTCAGCGAATCAGAATGCGCCATGATACGTCACTGCTTGCGTAAACGGCCGAGGCGCTGGGCTGGATGAATCATGGCTGCATGCATGGTCGCTGCGTTTGCGTTCGCCGCGATGGATACCGTAGCTGCCGCTGAACCTTGCAACGAAGCGCTCGCCAGGAAAGCAGGACTGCATTTCAGCGATATTCAGTGAAACGGAGCGCGAAATGATCCTCTGTGCTCGAGCGGTAGGTGTTTCCGCGTGCGATGGCGGTGAACCGCCGGCCGCGCCGGCGGAATGCAGAGCTTCGTTTTCGTCGATGGGAGGCGAAGCGTCCGGTCCACCAGGCGACGATGTTCCCGACAGAACAAGCGTAGAAAGTTGTGCACGTACTCGGTATGGTTATTTCGTGGCTTTATTTAATGACATTCAGCACTCACCGAGCCGCCAGTTTGCTGCTGCAGCCCCACCGGTAGGAGGTTTGATGAAGGTCGCATTGAGGGAACAGCTGCTCGAGAAAGGACTGGCCTCTGGGGCACGCCAAGATACTTCCCGAGGGCAAGATTATACACATAATCCGAGGGCGAGAAATGCAGAGAGCACACCATCGGTTTCTCCGGCTCTTTTGCCGTTTTATCATCGGCAGAGCACTGAGCCATTGCGAACGCCGGGGAGCCGGGGCTCTCCGAGCGACGCCACATGAAACGACACAATCGAGTCAACACTGCCGCTGCCCCTGATCAAGCGCCTTGGGCCATTTATACAGCCCTCAACACTACACACACGAGGCATTTTCTGGCTGTTTCCCGCGAAGTCAACGTTTTTCGAGCCACGCAACACGCAACCAAACACCGTAGAGCGGAACAAGCGCGCGCGACGATGCATTGACCAAAAACGAAACTACGAAACTATCACGGCCGCATGTTTCGCCATGCTATTTTTTCTTATTTATTTAATTTTGTGCTAAACTTGTACTTCCTCGCTTGAAACGGTTTAAAAAGTTGGAAAATGCTGTTTATGTACGTTTAAGGCATATTTCATTTTGCATTTTATTAACAGCGATAAATCGCTCTCGACCAATCGCGACCGGCCTGCGTTTGTAATCTCCGACGTCACATCACGTAGTGCGGGAATTTCGAAGGGGCGTCAGCACCTATTCTTCAGTTTTTCGCTATTTTCTCGCTTATTAAACATCTGTTTGCAGTAAGAATGGTATGGCTGTGATCGTGAAAGGATAATCTACCATTTAAGCCCAACTTCCGGTTTCTCTTTAGTGTCCCTTTAAACACGATAAACCAATGCGCACATGTACCTAGGTAGTAAAGCTGCAGAAGTGCACTTGTGCCCCAGATACGAAAAACATTAAAATAAAACGGCGGCAGCATGGCACCCGCTAAACAATAATTTAAAACTAATGTTCGTAGCATGGCGATCCACGCCTTGGCAAGAAACTGAACGAGCGGGCAAACTCGGGGCGAGAGTCGAGCTGCTCTCGCGTGAGTTACACGACATACGGCCAGAACAATCGCGCAGTAGCACTTTTATTGCGATAGCAATTATATGGACACTCAAAAGCAGATTTGTGCCGTCTGCGTCGCCGTCGCCGTCGCCGTGAGGTTCCGTATGACGTCAATGGAGCTGAAATCGTCGCCGATAGATAGATAAGTGGTTCTTGAGGGAAAGGGAAAGGTTGGCGCTATCTTCTGCAGCCCTTGAGGGAGCACGGCTCAGCGCCAACGGGGAGGGGTAAGTGGGAGCGAAAGAAGGGATAGAGTGGAGTCGCCATGGCTGGGCGAAGCAAAACCGGCAGGCATAGGCGGCACGTATCAGGCCGAGATGGAAGGCCTTGGTGTGCTGCAGAGTCTGCAGGGGTGTTGTGCCAAGCCGGTCAGGCCCGGGGTGGGGTGGGAGGCCGTGAGGCCTTCCCGCTTGTAGAAATGTCCTTAGAGGCGTGCGGAGAGCCCTGACGAGTCAAGGAACTCCACGACGCCTCGAAGTGCAGAAAGGTGGTGTCGGCCGGGGAAGAGGAGATCTTCCTCCTTGCCAGAGGGGAGGCCCAGGCGGCGGAACTCCTGCAGGAGTGGGCCCCGCTGCTGGAGGTACGCCGGGCAGGCCAGCAGGAGATGTTCGATCGTCTCCGGCTCCCCGCAGGAGCTGCAGGCCGGGGACGTCGCTCGTCCGCAGTCGGTAGCTGCGTGCTGCCGTCCAGCTGCAGCCGATGCGGAGCCGGAGAAGGAGCGAGGTCTCCCTGCGAGCCAGGCCCCGCTGGGGGAGTGGTCGTGGGGGGCATCCCAGTGCCACCCGTTTGTCTGGGTGGTGGGTCGCCAGGTGTCGCCGCAGCCTCAGTCCAGTGAAGTCGCCCTCCGTCACGGCCCGACTGAGGGGCACAGTGGTGTGGTGGGCGTCCTTCGCCAGGGTGTCGGCTGCCTCGTTGCCCGGGATCCCTACGTGGGCGGGGATCCAGTGCAGGGACACCGGGTGGCCTGCGTCCTGCAGCGCTGTCAGCCGGGTAGACAGCAGTGCGACTCCAAGGCTGGCGCTTTCTGGCCTCTGCAGGCCGAGGAGGGCTGCCTTGGAGTCGCAGAGGATGGCCGCTGGTACCCCAGGAAGCTCCTCGGAGAGTAGGTCGACGGCCAGGTGGAGGCCTGCCACCTCCGCTGCAGTCGAGCTGGCGTGTCTGGGCAGTCGACACTGCCTGCTCTTCTGCAGGGCTGGTGCCGTGCAGGCCGCCGTGGCAGAGCCGGTGTCCGGTACCACCGAACCGTCGACGTACACCAGGAGGTGGTCTCCGAGGGTCTCGTCCAGGAGGCAGGCGGCCGTCTGCTGCAGGGCGCAAGCGGGCGAGCGCCTCTTCGAAATCCCGGGCAGCTGCGTGGCGATGGGGACAGGAGGCCTCTGCGGTGGGGGCAGCTGTACCGCATTCGGCGGTGGGTTGCCAACCACCTCCTCGTAGAGGCGGCACAGCTGACCCATCCTTGAGGAAGGCCGGGACTGGAGGCGACGCAGCAGGCCTCTGCCATCAGGAGCATGGTGGAGGCGGTCGACGTGCCTCAGCCCCTGCTGCAGGAAGAGGAGCGACAGGGGCCATGCTCCAGCCTCCGCAAGGGTAGCGGCAATCTGGGAGCTCCGGGGGACGCCCAGGCAGAGTCGGATGGCCGCCCGGTGCTGCAGCTCCAACTTTTCGAGGCGGCGTGGCGGCAGCGCCACCAGCGGGAGGGCGTACCGCAGGCGTGATGTGGCCGCCGCCTCGTAGAGCCGCAGGGCCCACTTCACCGAGCAGCCCTCTCCATGAGCAAGGAGCTGCGACACGGCCTTGCGGACCCTGATGGTCTGGGTCTGCATGGCCCCGACTGCCGGTCGCCAGGTTAGCCGGTGGTCGATGCGCAGCCCAAGGTACGACACAGTCGTACTCCATGGGATGCGCACGCCTTCCAGCTGCAGCCGGGGAGCTGAGCGCCGTGCCGCTGCTCTCGGGTGCACGAGGAGGGCCTACCGTCTTCCCCGTCGAAACCGAGAGTCCGATGCTTCCCAGGTAGGCGGCCGTGGTGTCCAGGGCTCTCTGTAGGGCCAGGCACACGTGGCGGCTTGACTGCGGCGGTCCCCGCACCCACAGGGCGATGTCATCCGCGTAGATGGAGCACTCCACCTTGTAGTGAGGGTCGGTCGGCAGTGCAGCAGGCAACCGGGCCAGGGCGAGGTTGAAGAGAAACGGGCTCACCACTGACCCTTGTGGTACGCCTGCTGCTGACCGGACGGGGAGTGCTCCTTGCATGGCCCACGCGGACCCTGAGGGTGCGATCGTTCAGGAACGATGACAGGAACCGCCGCAGGTTGCCGCCAATGCCCAGGAGGTCCAGAGCCTGCTGGACGACCGCATGTGGGAGGCCATCGAACGCCCCCTTGACGTCGATGAGGAGGAGCATGGCGAGGTCTCCGCTGGCCCTGGCGTCCTCCAGGGTGGAGACGACGTCTGCGATGGAGTCCGCAGTGCACCTTCAGCGCCGGAAGCCTGTCTGCTGGTCCGCGAGGAACCCGCAGGCGCGGGCCACCCATTCGAGCCGTGCCAGAGCAATGGCCTCCATCACCTTGCAGGCAGCGGAGGTGAGAGAGACCGGTCGGTATGAGGACAGCTCGTTAGCCGGCTTATTGCTCTTCAGAATGGGGGCCACGATGGCTGTGCGCCAGGCCTCCGGCACCTGTCCTGACCACCAGATGTTGTTGTAGCAGTCGAGCAGGCGTCGTTGTTCACTGGTGGCCAGGTTGCGGAGCATCTGGAGTGTCACTCCGTCTGCTCCCGGTGCACTGCGACGCTTGCCCCTCCTCAGGGCCGTCTGCAGCTCGTGGAGAGTCAGTGGGTCCTGGCAGATGGCCGCGATCTGGCTGGTCGCCCACTCCGGATGCAGCTCCAGCAGGCAGGTAGGCGAGTTGGCAGGGGGAAGTCCGACCGGCAGGATGGCCGCAGCGAGGGCAGCCGGGGGGGCGAAGTGGTCCGCTAGCAACTCCGCCAGGGCCGCCTCGCTGATGCCCAGCGAGATAGCCACCGCGAGGACGGGGTGGCGGTTGACCTTCCTGCCGGTCAGGGACTTTAGGAGGCGCCAGGCCAGGGGGCCCTTGGAGCGGTTCTCGATGGTGGCGCAGAGGCTCCCCCAGCTCTGGCTCCTTCTGCGCCTGGCCTGTCGTCTGCAGCGGGCATCCGCTCTCCTGTATTCGGTCCAGTGCTCTGCATTGCCCGTCCGGATTGCTCGGCGCTCCACGCGTCGCCTGGACGCACGGAGGTTGAGCAGGAGCAGATCCGGGGCAGGAGTATCGGGCAGAGCAGAGCACTGGACTGTGGCTGCCTGGGCGCACTCCATGATGGCACTCAGGAGGTCACAGCCATCCTCCAACTCACTGCAGCGCTTCCTGAACAGGGACCAGTCTGTGACGTGGTATGTTCGTGACCTCGGCCTTCTCCCACACCCAGGGGTGATCAAGATGGGGAAGTGATCAGATCCCCAAGTGTCGGGAGTTGTAGCCCAGTCATAGGAGCGCTGCTCGGTGGTAAGGGAGAGGTCGATGGCTGTGCTCACCCCACGGCGGACGTACGTGGGTCCTCCTTTGTTGAGTACCACCAGGCCTGCTCGGCTGATGGCGTTGCAGAGGTCCCTGCCTCGGCGGGTGCACCTGCGGCTGCCCCAGTCGGTGTGGTGGGCGTTGAAGTCACCGCACAGGACTGCATGTCCGCCGAGGCGTGCTGCAAGCCGCACCAGGCTGGAGGGGTCCCACTGTTGTCCAGGACGAACGTAGACGCTCGCCACGGTCGTGTCCTGTCTGTCAAGGCGTACCGTGACAGCACAGCACTCCATGGCGCCGCCTACGACGTCCGAGACTGGGGTCACCGAGTGGGCCAGGCTGCTGCGGATGTAGATGGCAGTCCTCGGCTTCCCCTTCTTGTGGGCACCCTCCAGGCAGGGAGCGTCCGTGCAGCTCTGCGTCGAGCAGGTGGTGGCGCCAGAGTAGCCCGTGTATCCCGGCAGCCGCAGGTCCTCGGCCACAGTGTACACCTCCTGCAGTGCGAGGACGTCGAAATCACACCGCAGGAGGTGCGCGCACAGCTCTGCATGCCGCCGCCGCAGTGAGTTGGTGTTCCATTGGAGAACACTCGGGCGGCGACGGCATTTCCCAGCTGTGGCTGGTGAGGGATCAGCCATGCTGGTTGACTGTGGTCGGGACTGCCACTGCCTGCAGGCAGATGGCTCGGAGGGGGCTCTCGGCAGGCAGCATCTCCCCGATGGCCTTCAGGGCGAGCTGCAGGCTGGCAATGATCTGGTCCCGAGGGTCCGGGCCAGGCATTGCCAGTGATGCTGGGGCTGTGGTGGGCTCGCTCCCAGGGGTGGCAGGCGGCTGGCGTCGCTGCTTCCGTGGGGCCGGTGTGGGGGGCCGTCCGGGGGGGGGCTGCCTTCTGCTGGGGCGCCTGTGGTAGGCCGGCCAGTGCCTGTGCATAAGACAGGCCCTGCACAGGCATTGAGGTGGCCTTGGCCTGCAGGTTCTCCTCCCGGACACCAGCGCGGACTGCCCGGCGGGAGAGGGGAGCAGGGGCAGTTGCCAAGATGGTGGCCACCCTGCGTTCCTCCTGCCACCTGGGGCAGGCAGGAGTATTTGCGGGGTGGTGGCCACCGCAGTTGCGGCAGTGGGCCGCGTTGGGGCAGCTGTCACCCTGCTCGTGAGACCTCCCACAATGACGGCAGCTGGATGGCGAGTCGCAGGAGGCAGCCACGTGCCCAAAGCGGCCACACTGCTGGCACTGCAGCGGACGCGGTCTGGACGGCCGCACCCTGAACCGGAGCTTGTAGAGGCTCACATGCTCAGGGGGGACCGGCCCCGCGAACCGGATGGTGATGGTGTCGGCCTCCCTGGTAGCAGCCAGCACTGGGACTCCCGACTCGATGGCCCCCAGCAGGTCCGCGTCTGCGGGGATGCCGTCGGCGCCGTGGACAAAACCAGTGCTCCTGCCTCGCTCGGCAGGCTGCCGGGCAGTCACCGGTATTCCCCGGAGCTCCGTGGTGGCCAGCAGCTCCTCCAAGCACCTCTGGGTGGTGGCGTCGGCGGCCACGATGTTGCGCCTGTGATTAACTCTCACAGCGGCAACACCTGGCCGCGCTGAGAGCACCGCCGCAAGAGAGAGGCGTGGTGCTCCTCTGAAGGTGCCACCCACCACAGATGGGCGGAAGAGGGCCGTGCCAATGACGGCGGGGTCCACCGGAATGGCAGCACTCACTGGTGCCCTTGCGCGGCGGCGATCGGCCTTGGACAGCACCAGCTGGAAGCCCTCAGCTGGTGGTGCATGGGTGGATGGGGCCTCCTGTGCAGCAGCCTTGGCTGTGGGTGTGCCGGAGCCCGCCAGAGTGGGCCTCGGGGCCGGAAGGGCAGCAGGGGGGGAAGCCTGTTTGGGTGCAGAGCTTTTCCCCGCCTTCTTCTGCTTCTTCTTCTTGTTTTTTCCCCTCCTGCCTCGGTAGAGTGGGGTGGGGGGGATCCCTTAGGAACCTCGCCGCTGGGTGGGCGAGGCCGTGCTGTGTCGGACCGGCTGGGGCTGTGTCTGCTCGGGGATCGTGCGCGAGCCCCAACGGCACAGACTCGGGCGCGTCACGAGCGTCCGCCGTAGCAGACGACGCAGCAGGGCTCGCGCCAGCCTCGCCGGCAGCCGGAGGAGCGACCGTGTTGATGCGCGCGCCCTCCCTCGGGGAGAGCGCGAAGGAGGCAGCGGACGACTCGCCGGGCGTACGAGGGGCAGCGCTGGTGCTCGAGGGGAGCAGGAGAGCCGGCGCAGGCGGCGGATCGGCGGGGGCGCCATCTCTTGCCGCGGGCGGTGACGAGGAGGCGGCTGAGTCCCCCGGGCGCCGGGAGATGGCGTCGCCGTCGTCCCTGCTCTCCGGGCAAGGTGGGGCGGTCGGCGGCGGCAGCTTGCGGCGACCGGTTTCCTCCTCCTCCTCGCTCTCTGCTTCGCGCGTGCGTTTGCGCGAGGAGGAGGAGTCCATGGCCTCCTCGTCGTCCGAAGGGGGCAGCGGGGCGGCGCTGGCCAACTCTGCAATGGCGGCGACTTGCTCAGCGGGGAGAAGGCTCGCCTGGGGGGAAGGCGCCGCCGGCGCTACGTGTGTCTCGGTGACGGCGGGCGCGGCCGCGGCGGCAGCTGCTTGGGTGGTGGTGGCCTGTTTCTTTATCCACGCGTCCACGATCTCGGCGGCGCGCACCTCTAGTTCGCCTCGCTCACGCGACGCTTGTAGCGCTTGTAGCGTCACGGGCACAAGGGTCGCGAGAGACGCGCTCGCACTTCGACGATGGCCCGCGTGCGGCGGGCGCTCTCCTGGCCTGCGGAAGCCCTCCATGCCGTTCGGCTCTGCAGTCAACACGCGAACCGCGCGGCACAGGGGGCAAACACACTACACGCACGTCGCGCGCACAGCACCGACCACGCGATGCGCGCACGAGGCGGCACAGCCGGGGACGCGGCACAGATGTCGGGTTGGGCACGCCACTCGCGGAGCACAACACTGAAGCAAATCCACTCGTCGCACGATGCAATCCCGCAGGGAACACACGAGGTTGCGCGTTGGGACGCGCAAATCGTGCGCGGCTGCAGGTGACGTCGCCGACGATGGTGAGCCACGCGGCTCGTGCAGCACACGCCGGGGCGAAGTGCAGGCACGACCGCACGGGAGAAGAGCTAGGCGCGACTGGCGAGGCGAGGTCGTCGGAGCGAGACGCAACACAACCTCTCTCTTCGACAGTCAGGGCGAACTCCCGTCGCCGCCCGCCGAACGCTGTATGTGCGAGTGAAAGGGCGCGAGGGACGCGCGCTTTCACGGGGAGTGAACGCACGGCGGAGAACAAACGTGCGTTCTGCGCCGTGCTCCCTTAAGGGCTGCAGAAGTAGGCGTCTCTTTCCTCCTTTACAATCACCATATATGTAGAGCAAACGCGCCTTCTTCCGACGCGCGAAAGGCCGTGGGGGGGAGGGGGAGGGAAGGGAGGCGACGTTTAGCTACGGCACCAAGTGCCTATTTATATCAGAGGCACCGGCAACAATCACCAACGCCGCACGCATTTTGTGCGAACGCGGGCAAAACGCCGACGGCGTTGACAACAGTTCTGCGTGTTGCCGGTGCTGCTGCATGTCCAAGTTTATACAGCTGATAAAGCTAATATCATTACTCCGTATAGCTCTCTACAAATCTGCTATCGCAATTGATGCTTCGCCTTTCAGGTGAAACTGCGACAACTTTTTATTATTCAGCCTTATAGCAGTCCGGCTACTCCACGTAGTAACGTACCTTGGATGAAGCGAGCAGAGCAAATATGGGAGCTCTTGGTAGGCTCCCAGATTTGAAAAACACCGTTGACGAGTAAACGTAATGAAAACAGTCGATGCTCCAAGAGCTACTCGCCGTCACGCAACACACTGAATGCCACAAGTCGCACTTATATCGATATACCCGAAAAATAACACAGAATATGCGCAAGACGAGCGCGCGAGCGAACAAATACCAGCAAAAACGAGCAAAAGGAACGGCTACCGGAAGTTTAGTAAGGGCGCCGGATGCCGGCGCACAGCGTTGCCAGAGCGCGGTGGCGCTGGATGAAACCGTCTATAATAGTGCGTTCAAGCTCTGTCAAGCAGACACCCGAGGCAGGAAAACCTCCCCACTTAAGCAGAACCGGAGCGCAGGTGGAACTTTAATTTTCGTTTTCAGCTCGCTTCGGCGCTTGTGAAGCAGCCGACGAGGCCGCTGGGTCCACGTGATCCATCATACCGCGTTACGCCGACGGCGGCAACAGCTTTGCCAGTGGTGGAGCTCGCCCCCAATTCTACGCATTTCGCTTTCTGTGCACCTCCGTTAGTCCATGTTCTATCTGGAACTTGCAGAACCTCTTGAGTTAGCATAACGACGTATTTACCATCGCCGAAAAGACGCGGAATAAGAAAACAAAAATAGGTGAAAGCGCGTGTCACGCCCATTTCTTTTCTTAGCCTCGTCTTTTTTGAGTTGTTTATCCTCCATTATGCGACTTTACCAATACGCCTGACTTGCGACATTTGTCCATCACCTCCTCATTCACACCACTCTTTGTATTGTTGTCGCTCACACATGAGCCACGTGACCGGTTCTCAGACTTCACAGACGAACACGTTTAAGTGCGTGCGCATTTCTATGCCTACCCAACCAGTAAACCCGCCAATGTGAATGTCGAGTAATCGCTATAAAGAAGTTAATGTACGTATAAAACAAATTAAATTCGAAATGAAACACCAGAAGCTTGATGCGGGCGAGTTGGTGTAACATACTAGAAGAATACTTGTGTAACTTACTTGAATGAAAAAAAAAAAAAAAAGCCTAGCTTGCACGAGTGCCGCAAGGCTAAAGAAACAGCGGAGCAGATCGGCACCTAGCTGGTCCTGACCTCACGGGTTATGCTTTTCCGGAATTTATTGATTATTGATCGATTGTCGATTACCTATTCATTGACTATCGATTGGCTATCGCAAGGTATTGGCTACGTATTTGGGCTAGGCTCAGCACTACCAAGTCATCCCCAGCATTTTCCGGAATTTAATAATCGATTATCGATAGCTATTGATTGGCTATCGATTGATTATCGCAAAGGATTGGCCACGTATTTGGGCTAGGCTAAGCACTACCAAGTCATCCCCGGCATTTTCCGGAATTTAATAATTATCGATCGATTACCTGTTGAATGCCTATCGATTGGCTATCGATGACTGACTAAGCTTAAGTAGTCCCAACCATGGTTAGCTAGACTTAGCCAGGCTCATCTCCGCTAGTTCACAGGGGTATCTGCGCTTGGACCCTTTCTGCACTACCAGCAGGGTCGGCGCACATTTTTTGTCCGCGATGGACGGACTAACGGCCGGCTTGAAGAGCTGCGCTCTTAGAACGTAGGCAGCTTGCACTAGTGGTGCAAGGCTGGAGTAAACAACGGAGCTGGTGATCGGCACAGCTTCTTCCAGGTTTTACTAGGCTTGAGTAAACTGTGCTAGGAAACGGTAAGTGCTGCTAGGCACGGTATTCTAATGGGCTCGCCGCCGATGCGCAGATTCTCGCTTGGCCGCGCGACGCGCTTCAAGATGAGCGGCTTCTTCTTCGGGTGTCCTAATCTTCGATGGTCGTCCCATGTTAAGGGTACATGTATTCGCCACAGAGTCAACGAGAGTTCTGCCGCCGTCCAGGCGGCTTCGAGCTTTGTCTCCCCGGTGACGTCACGGCCAAGCTGCGCCTCCACACTTGCCGAGGCGTAGCTGGTCGAAACCTGCCCAGCCGCCGCCAGAGGCGCCTGCTGCAGTCACGGACACCACGCGCGATCGGGGAAACGCGCGGAAACGTTCGGGGAAACGCGGACGGCGTCGGCAGCAGCTCTGCACGTTGCCTCGTTGGTACTGCTACAATTTCTTTATCTCTCTCTCTCTCTCGCTTTCATTTTCTCTATTTCTCTCCCGAGCATAGCGCGCGCCGCCCGCATGCTCTCCTTCCCTGTCCTTAATGTCCCATATCAAGTCAACATGTGCAAGGCACGGACAGAAGGCGAAGCGCACGCCACTCCCTGAGGTGGTTGCTAGGTAACCCTGGTCACTCATCGCTCACCGATGTTTTTTCGATCGACGCGCACGGTTTTACGCATAGCTTAAACAGCTTCGCTGTTAAAACTGGCAGTACTGCGCAACTGTTCAAAGCTCAAAGGCACAAACATATCGGTGTGAGAGGACTTTTCATTCGCAATTCGTGAAACGCGCAGGAAACTATCGGAGTCCTCAAAACTTAAGCGAGAAAGCGGTGATAAGGTTGTGCTTCTTTTCAATAAGCTGAAAATAAATGACAGCTGTACGCATGAGATAAGCACGTGGGAAAGAGGATACCTCTGAAGCCGGCACGTTCTGAGGCGGCTGGCCACGAGGGTAGTAGTTCAAATGTATGATGCCAGGAAAGTACGCCGTCGTTTTCTTTAGTAGGTTTGAACGCTAGAAGCATAGTGAACAAAACGGATAAACTAGATGAAATATTATGGCTTACGCACCTGATATTTTGGTGATTTCCGAGCCATGGCTTCATCCCGGTATCCGCGATTCAGAAATAATTCCAGAAGGCTATAGCCTAATTCCCAAGGACCGTGATAGCCGTGGAGGCAGAGTAGCCATTGCTATAAAGGATGGTCTGACATTTCAGGAGGAACATGCTATGCCTAACCAGGAGAGTCTCTGGTGCACTGTCACATTTCAAGCCACACCTCTACTAATAGGTGGAGTATACAGACGACCGGCGGCACCTGAAACTTACCTTACGGAATTGTACAACTACCTTCTCGAGAAAATGCGTGATCGGACGAAGCTAGTACTTGTTGGTGACTTCAACTTGGCAGGAATAGACTGGGATAACCTAACCGGTCAGAAACAGGGAGCCAAACAGCTGCGAGCAACTTTTGCACATTATGCTAAGCTTTTCATTATCTCAGCGCGTAACGCAAGTGACACGCGTCCAAGGATATCATAAGAAGCCAACAAACAATGACACCAAGGAAAACATCGGGGAAATCACTTGTACTTACTAATTGAATTAAAGAAATGATAAATAATGAAATTTCTTTAATTCTTTCTTTAATTCAATTAGTAAGTACAAGTACTTTCCCGTATGTTGTCCTTGGTGTCATTGTTTGTTGGCTTCTTATGATATGATTAATAATAATCGGGCCCCTCGGTTCCCTTTCTTCTCGTTCATTACATAACGAGGGCTTGAATCCGGCAACATTGATGCCTTCAGGTAACATATGTGGGTTTATTGACCAGTTGCCATCATCCAAAAAGATCACGTGCTCGTGACGCCTGCGGCAGAAAGGATGTTCCACATCCGCCGCCTAGGTTTGTGAGTGGTGGCGCTGGCCAACACTCCCAGGGTTAGTTGTAGTTGTAAAAACATAAATACCCCTAAAGGTGGATGGGAAAACAGCTCCGCAGTAGCTCAATGGGAAGAGCTTCGCACGCGTAATGCGAACACGCGGGATCATTCCCCACCTGCGGACAGTTGTTTTTTCATCCATTTCCATTAATTTATCATTTCATTAATTCAATTAGTAAGCACAAGTAATTTCCCTTATGTTGTCGTTGGTGTCATTGTGTGTTGGCTTCTTATGATATGAATAATAATAATCGGGTCCCTCGGTTCCCTTTCTACGCGTCCAAGAATTTGTTTCTAGTATCTTAGACCTTGCTTTGATTTCCAGCTCAATTGATGCTGAAGCTATGTGGAAGATGGAATCTCCGACTATAAACTTATTCTAATTTAATTTCCTAATCTTAGCCTGGCAAATAAATAGTAACACTGAAAATTCCCATACATTTATGAAAGATTATTGCAGAGCGAACGATGATAGCATTATTGATTCCCTAGAAATAAAGTTAGACGATTTTTCCGCTGAACCTTCCGATGATGTCGACAACTTGTGGCTAAAATTTAAAGTGGCAATTTTTCACGGTGAAAAACTTAGATTCCTACGAAACGTAAGCGGACAAAACGAAGAACTCCTTGGATAACGCGCGAAATTATTCATATAAAACAGGAAGCTGAAAAGAATGCGGAAGCGTAAATGCGATCCAGCTGTAATGAACAAGTAATACCAAGAATTAAAAAGCCTGTTGCGCCACGCAAGAAACAACTTTTTTCACACACCTAACAGATTTCATTACATCGCAACCGAGAATATTTTGGCGTTACCTAGCTAAGCCGCACAGTCTAATCCGTAAGATGGAAATCAATGGCATCATTACTGAAAATACGCACGCAATAGTTAACTCATTTAAGTTATTTTGTCAATCTGTATTCACCCAAGCATGCCCAGTCCAAGGACCGCTTGTTGACCGTGACTCGGCCATGCCGGAAATCGAGATAACCGTACGAGGTATCCTGAACCTGCTTTTACAACTGGATGTTAAGAAATGCCCGGGTTAAGATAAAATCCGAAATGCGTTTCTTAAGCGTTATGCAGAACAACTTAACCCTTTTTTATATAAAATATTTACGCTTTCACTGAAAGATGGCGCCCTTCCGACATATTGGCTACGCGCTAGAATAATCCCGATTCATAAAAGTGGTAACAAATTTATTGTGGAAACGTAACGACCGATATCGGTAACTACTTGTTGTAAATTAATGGAGCATATCCTCAACAAAGCCATCATAGATTACTTAGAGTCTAACAATATAGTGTACCCTTAACAGCACTGCTTCCGTAGAGGGCTGTCCACGGTTACGCAAATTGCGGAAGTAACACATAAGTTCGCTGGCCTAATTGATTCTAAACTTCAAGCTGACGCATTATTCATAGACTTTGTGGAAGCATTTTATCGCGTGCCTCATTCTAAATCAATAGCCAAGCTTGGATCGATTGGCATTAATAGCAAAGTAATAGCATGGATCTCGGCTTACTTAAAGGGGGTATGACACTAAATTTTCGATCATCTGTATTCTGTGAGGTAATCCTTTTCCGTTCAAGAACGCGATGGCAAAATTTTAGCGCTTATGACCCAGCACGTAATTTATAATTGAATTTTTTATATTACATTCGAACGGCATTGCACTCGAGCAACACTGGCCCGCTCGCGAGCTGTGACGTAACAAGCTGCATGGTTTCCGAGCGAGCATGTACATTCCGGCTAATAATCCGTGTTTCAGCTGTGCGCACATGCGGGAAACTTCTACTTTGTTGAGCTTGCCGTTGGGATCGTTCAACTTGCTGTGGCAGAAACAATGCCACAGCGGCCACTAAGTATAGCGCTGTGGGGTACCATAGCGAACGGAGCACGGAGTGCTCCATATTGTTCTTGATATTCCCCAAGGACCCCAAGGCTTGAGAGATGAATGTGGGCAGGAAGGACTGGCGCTCATCTCACGCTTTTGTTTTGTTCTCGGAACGCTTGACGCCAGACAGCTACAACGACGATTTGCGCCTGCTCGCCGAGTTTGGGATACCCTTGAAGAAGCTGAGGCTGCGGCCAGAAGCGATGCCGACCGTGTTCGCGCATCGACCCATCCGACAGGCAGTGCCCCGGCAAAACGTCAGCCTAGCTATTTTTTTTATATACTGATATCGGGTGCAAGAAGCGATTTCAAGTAAAGGTTCAGCTAAAGCGCTCATCGCGCAACATCTTTGTGCCGCGGACGTATGTGCGCTGGCATTTGTTTACCTATGACGCACGCAACAACATGTGTTGTTGAGTACGAATCGGAGAGAAATGCATGCCAGCACAAAATCTACGCGCATAGCAATTTGCATTGTGCGAAGTGACGCCAGACTTCGTCTCCCGTGAACGGCTGGCTAAGCAGCACTGCACGCATGAAATATGATGAAATAAAGCTGTAGCACAGAACACCTATGGCTGTAGTACTCAACAGGCAGCACCAATGTCGCAGCACCAATGTCGCCATCTATGTTGACCACGTTAACTACACTGTCTTCGTCCATAAACTCCAAGATTTGCGCTCGCCAGCCGGCGCGCGCAAATCTAGGAGGCTGTTTCGTTACTTGAGCTGGTGGCGATGGGGTGGAAATGAAAATGTGCAGCGTACGCGACGCCCTCGCTGCTTCTGCTCCTCAAAGATTCGTCGCTTACTTCTTCATGCGAAGTGGGCAGTGTCGAAGACATGGCACGCGATATCTGGAGCAAATACGGCAGCAAACGGAAGCTATGCACCGACCTCACGTGGTGCGGTGGATGATTTTGTAGCAGACGATTGCGCGGTTCCATGCAGCACATTACGTCACACATGGCATGGCAATATGGCGGTCGGTGAAGGAGAGCGCGGCTTAGATCCGGCACGTTATAGCTCATAATTTGGACAGAAATGTGCTTTTACTGCCCAGTTTTTACTCGTGTACAGCCTTAATAGATCCTCTACTGCAATTTCTCGCGGAAGACCGAAAATTGTTGGGTGACCACGTCATGCCCCTTTTAACAAACCGTACCCAGTATGTAACTATAAATAATGTAGATTCCGACTGCCTAAACGTTTTGTCCGGTGTACCCCAAGGGTCTGTTTTAGAATCATCACTATTTCTTATTTACGTTAGTGACATCTCTTCTTATGCAGAACCAGGTGTAACATTGCGAATTTTCGCAGATGACTGTGTTATTTATGCTGCAATACGCAGTTTCGATGACCAATTTAAGCTTAATTCTTCTTTACGAGATATTGCCCAATGATGCGATATATGGGGGATGAAAATAAATGTCTAAAGCAGCGTTCCATCAGCCTAACCAAGAAAAAACGACCTTCATCATTTGCGTACAATTTCAAAGGCTTGAATATCCCATAAGTTGATTGAGTCAAATGCTTGGGTGTCACATTCTCAAAAGACTTAAAATGGGATACGCACGCTACCAATACATGCGCCAAGACATTTAAACAACTAGGGTTTGTGCGCAGAAAATTGAACAAAGCACCTCCAGCCGTTAAACTAACTGCCGATAAAACCCTGGTCAGACCTATACGGAAGTATGGTGTGGGACCCTTATCAAAAGTACCTTCGCGACAGACTTGAAAGATTATAGAATAGGTCTCTGAGGTTTCTCTAGTCAAAATATTCTTGGCGCGACAGTGCAACCAAGCGCACCTGGACATGACGCTGTCTTGCCAGCTTCATGTTGCTTCTACAAAGTTTTTTTTTTATCTCCTCTTTTACGTCTCATTAAAACCAGTAAAGACAACTATATTCATCCGCCTGGCCATCGCTCTAGTAGGAGAAACCTTGATAAATGCATCCGGCAATCCACTGCACATTGCAATACGTTTAAATATTCCTATTTCACTCGCGCTGCGTACGTATGGAACGCGCTACCAATCGAAGCTGTATTAATATGCCGAACAGAATCGTATTTTTTAATAGCCAGAGACTGCGGAATAAACGATGGCTGCCCACCTATCGCTCGGGCACTCGCTACTTGCACCGGCCGGTGAGCATGGATTTATTTGCGTATAATAAACCTGCTTGCGTGGCAGTAAAACGTTATCGAGCCCTTTCGGCACGTATACGACATCGCTCTGCCAATTCTTCCTTGCTGAAGATCCGTTTTAGCCGCATTCGTAACCTTCCGTTGCCCAGTGCAGCAATTTTCAACCAGCAACCGCAAGCTGAGTATAGGGAAACCGGATCAATCAAAGGTCCTCGCCTCTTGTCAGCCAATTAGATAAGAAAAACCGCCTAGTATAGGTAATGTTATTCGTTTCCAAAGCGAACAAAAGTGATCTCCTTCAAACGAGGAGAGCGGTTGATGGGGCTGTTCAGACAACACTGGGGGGTCACCGACATATGTTTGCGTCGGCGGTGACTTAAATTTCACGTCAGGAGATTGGAATAAAAACAAATTGGAATAGTTTTACGTTATAGGGCCTCAATATTAGCAAAGGTGTCAAACATTAAGGATGAAGATGGAGCAGCACAGAAGCCTGTCGCCGTCGCGCCTACATTCATCGCTCTTCGCATGTAGTAATGTTTTGCATGTACTAATGTTGCCTGCCGTTTCGGCGCTGATGTTTTATTCAGTACGTCTAACAAGCTGCAACGAGTCCCCCAAGCCACGGCCGCTCGATGGAAACGAGGTGCGGCCAGCCGCATCACGCGCCGTTAGAGCGAGCGTCATGCAAGCGGAGTTTTCAGATGCGGCCGCTACTTTGGGTGGGGGCGCTGCACATCGGCGAACGTTAAGGTCCCTGGCGAACGTTAAAATCACTGGAACCTGGAAATTACCGCCACCGCTGAAGCGCGCGCTGGCAACACTGCGCTGTTGTTGCCAGATTTGGTGCAACGCGTCTCTCGGGCGGCAGTCGCTCAGCTATGTAGCTTCGCTTTCAGCAATTTATATTATCGCAAACCGGCATATTTCATCGTCCTTTACATAAAAGATGAGTTGGTGCATCTTCTATGCGTGCGACGCAGTACAGATAAGTACGATCGGAAGATGTTTACAGGCGCCAAAGTGCATGCAGCGAGACGAGCGAACTGACGCTCGAGATGCCGTTCTTTCGTTTGTTCACCTTCCCGATAAGTTTTGCGCTCGTTGGGAAGCTATCCAAGGAGTATACTGAACTGCTTGACAGCCTGTACAGTTAGGCAACATTACTCGTGCTTTAAGCATTTTATACGTCGCAGGCCTACGTGAATCTCAGGTTTGTTGACATTTGTTGACATTGACGACATAGGGCAAAGGCCCTGTCGTAGCTAACTCGTAGCCATTCGACGCGTTGCGGAAAAGGTGAGCAGCTCTTCCTCGGGTTTTCTTGGCTTGCTACGGTGAAGGAACAGCACGATGGTTGTAACTGTGGGCCCTGTGAAATCCACAAACAAAACCATGTTTCGCTTAGCTAGATATGATATAAATTACATGTATTCGGAAAGTGAAGCATTCAACTGTGCGCCACTTGTTCTAAATGCAAAATGAACCCGATGCTCGTGTGTCACACAGGAGTTTTTAGGCTGACTAGGTATCAAGCCTTGCCACGCATCGTTTATAAGCAAGGATGTAATTGCTTTCGAACGTGGCTACTGATTTACTCGCGCTTGAAACGATTGATAGGGTAACGATTGATACAGATCGACTTCGACGAAGATAAACGGTCCCTAAGTGCAGCACAAGGAAAGATATGCTAAAACAGATTTATCCAGGTCACGTTCCCGTTGTTTGAAGCAGTAATAAACAACCACACACGAGAAAATGTATATTTTAATGTTCGATATTGACAGGTGGACAGATCTTTATTGCAGTGGTTTGCTCACGACATTATGTCCTTTTTGACACAGTCACTCGCATTTCGACACTCTTCGAGCCACATTTTGCTAGGTTCTGCATATTTCTGAACATCTCGATCCTCGTTTGTTTGTGCAAGGTGAATCGCAGCCTTCAAAGCAAACGCGTGAAGAAGCTTCGATCTCTACCAGATTATATGGCCTTTAGGCAGTTCGATGATACCTCAAGGGTTCTCAAATTTGCGATATCATCAAATTCCCGTTGTGGGAATGAACTTGTCGCGCTTTATTCGGTGCAGCCAGATGTCACGGCGCTTGCTGTCACTATTTCCGCTTAATTGGGATCGCGAAAAGAGCTTTGTCGGACTCCCAGTGGTTGTTGCACCCGAAAGCGCAGCCCCCGCGCAATTCCTTTCGTTTTGTTTTAAGTCTAGGAAAGTTCCATATGAACTAAATTACACAAAATGCAAAATCCGACCTCGTCCATGGTTCATACGCGCGGCCTGTGCGAGCGATGCCTTTGTCTGCTTGCCCACTCTGGCGCGGTGTGGATCATCTATGGAGGAAAGTGATCACCTGACGGCAACTGACCAATGGGCGGCGCAGCGGCGAAGAGAAAAGGGTTGCGGTACTTTCCAGGTTCCAGTGAATTTAGCGAACGTTCGAGGAAAAAAGAGCATGAAAGAGAGAACCAGATGGAAAAGGAGCTGGTGCTGACAAAATTCAACTGGAAGAAAGCCGCAGAGAAAATTTCTAACCACACAGACACAGGGCTAGACGAGGTTCCTGTTAGGCTGATTAATGAACCAGGTCTAAAAAGTAAGGAAGCTCCCTTGAATGCAGTACATAAAACCTTAAAGGACAGATGAATACGAGACAGTTGGCAACTAATTAGAAAGGATTTATTTATAAAGGTAAGGATGAAAAAGACAGAATTAACTATTATAGACCGTTCACCATTACATCGGTAATATCCAGGTTAGCAATACATTCGATTAAATTAAAGCTGAAAGCTTTGGCAGAGAATAATGGCGTATTGGGAGAACTTTATAATGGCTTCAGAATCGGTAGCCGTCTGGACGATAACTTACTTGTCCTTATTCAGTGTAAAGAAATACTCAGAGAAGAAAGTAGACCGCTATATGTGGCTTTTAACAGCGGAGCGGTTTATGCCGAGCGTAATCTGTCAGTCGTAGCAAGAAAAAGCTCCTCGGAGCGATGACCTCGTCTCGCGTTACCTAGTAACCGCCGGCGCAGGTGAGCGCTCGCTTCGCCTGACGCAGACACGGCTCGGACGAGCTCCAGCCAGCTGCATGCTACTGCGCATGCGCCATGACGTCCTCCCGGCTCATATGCGCTCGCCGCCCCTACATTGTGCATATAACTTTCGCCCCACTTCCCCCACGACTTCCCCACCAGCTGCGCACCACTGCGCATGTGCCGCGAGTCAGACGTGACGTCACGGCCAACTGTGCATGCGCTCCTTTGTTCCGTATGAAAGCCGGTACGCGGCAGCTGCGCGCCAGACGTATACGTGGAAAGACCAAGCAAGGTTCCCATTGCCGAGGAAGAAGTCGCTTTCCAAGAGCCGCGGCACACTGCTAAGCGAGACTGCCAGCGTCGACGCCGATTTGACCCAGCACGGTCACCCGAAGAAGCCGCTGCAAAACGACATCGGCGATTCGGAGATCCCGAGTACATCCAGCGAGATAATACTAGGGAACGGCACTGAATTGCATCAGGTGGACATGAGATCTTGTCAAGGTTGCTGCTATTCATGGCTTGGCAGTTTCACTTTTCACTAGTTTAGTTCGTGCGGACCAGTACTTCAGGAGTTCCTTCCAGGCATTTCTTCTTCCGAGTCATACAGTTTATCGTTTGTGGTCATAGAGTTCGCGCAAGTCTTCTTATTTACAGGTAAGTTAAGATATGCTGTTAAAGTAGATGTTGAAGTAGAAAAGTTGAAAGTGTGACATGGGATACTCTGTCCAACACTATGTTACCAGGAAGACAGTGGTGCATTATGTAAATGGCTTCTCCTATTTTTCGTAGAATGTTGTGCAAGATACAGAAAGGACTTGATCTCAGCACGGAATGACTTGGCTCGCACTTTGCAGGTGTTTAGAGGGACATTCAGAGTAAAGCACTTCACAAAGACGTCGCACAACGAGGATTGCCATCCACCATGTTTGTTACATGCATATGCTCCGCCATCTATGAGACCCATTTCTCCTGCAGCTTTATCTACGTCAGGCAGACTGGGAGGCGTTTTAATAAGTGCCTTAGCAAACAACAGCACAATATCAAGGTAGCAATGTGCTCGCAGTTAGCAGAGCACTGCTGGACCTGCAAATGCCAGCCACGGATCGAGAAGGTGCAGGTCCTGTACTAGCATCGTGAACTGGTGCCAGGATACATGATGGCAGCCTTCTTAATAAAGAGTCAAGCTGATACATACAGCGATATGTTGTCCTAATTGATTTAAATATGGTTCTGCTGAGATGAAAACACCTGTGTGAAGTGGTTTCTTGCTTGTTTGAATGTATTCATTCACATTTTCTTGAGAGTTCCGTCTTTTTGTTTCACAACAAACGTTCACAATGATAGCATGTCAACTATAAAAGTGGACAGCAACACAAATGAAGTCGTCAGCTGATAGGGTCATGTTCGTCTTGTTATGCCTTTCACATTGCCCATTTATTGCACCCGTGTATTAAACTAGTACTAACTATCGAAGTTTACTATTCTTCTGAACCTATTTTTCGTATTCTGCTGTCGTCAGTAATACAATTCTTTGGATTGTTGACCCACTGTCCTCTTTAATGTTATAGCTTGACCGCAAAAATAACTACAATTAAATTTCCAATATTAGCTTGTGCGTGGATAAATGAATACAAAATTGCAAGGAGCACTAGCATCAAAATCTTGCGCATCAGATTTCTTGCCTTATTTGGTAGCTTTTTGCTCCGTATTATGGTATGAAAGCTGCACTTCTCAAGAGCAGCCGGCATAGTTAGATGACCATTTATTGTGACCAGTTAAAATGCATTATAACTGAAGTGTGGCATGGCTTCAGACGTGAAACAAAAATCGGATGTGATGAATTCTTGCATCAAAGGCTAAGGAAGCCCATTCCCCATTTATTGCACCCGTGTAATAAACTAGTACTAACTATCCAAGTTTACTATTCTTCTGAACCTATTTTTCGTATTCTGCTGTCGTCAGTAATACAATTCTTTGGATTGTTGACCCACTGTCCTCTTTAATGTTATAGCTTGACCGCATAGCCAGTGTAGTGCACAAAAAACGCAGGGCAGTGCAGGGCAGTGCACAAAGCAGGGCAGTGCACAAAGAAAAAAAATAGGTGAATCATAAATCTGAAAGGGCAGCATCCTGTTTACAAATCCCTTCTATGCCCATGGTTTGGCATGCGGCTATGCCTATACTTGCGAAATGAACCAACTACCTGAAACCACAGTTTTGGTTTTCCTACTGAAGCTGTAAAAGTACACTAAAGCAAAAAAAGTTATGGCGACGGAATCTTTTCGCCCTATTAGAACAGGTATATTTGTGACTGGGCAGATTTAAACAGTGCCATTAGCCACATCATAACTGTTGTCAAAAGATGGGTGTGCACTGGAAACTCAGTTCTTAGGTTGTACAATGTGCAATTTTTTCTGACATGAAAGAAAGCTGATCATCCGCTTACATTTATCATGGTACAAAGAAAGCCTTTCCCACATTCGCTATGTAGTATCTTAAATGCTCAATACAATTTGTTTGGTAGCATGGTCACTTCATCGTTTAAGTGTCCACAGCACTGCACTGACCAATTTGCATATTTCTGGTGCATCATGTTGGTTCATGACATTACAGTTGTATGACCCCCCCAAATCATATATGACAATCACAATAAATTTGGTGATGTAAATAGCACTATGCATCCCATTCGAAACCATTCTGCCCTTTGTGCAGATGTTAAGTTTACTTTGTCACACTTGGAAATTGAATTATTCATGTACAGAGAAATTTGAGCTTCATTGCATAGCCACGGAGATTTTACATATGTTAACATTTATCTCTGGGCTATTTCATCTATAACTAAGGTCAGAAAGGGGAAGGTGTCACACAGCACCGACTATCAACTTGTGTATTAGACAGCTCTTTAGTATTATTTTTTTGAACAAGAGCATGAAGCGGGCACTCCAGCTTATTCCTTCAGCTCATTTACTCCGCCTTCATGGGATACTAAGAGCTTAAGTCGTAAGCCTTGGACAGCTTCAAGGTAACACAGGAAGTGTTCAGTGCGCATAGAGCTACTCTGTAATGACATAATCAGTTCTCCCAGTCATCATTAAAGATTTACTTGAGGCTCATCAAGTGTGTATTTGGTTGGATAATGGGAATGCAAGCTTAGCAAGTAACGAGTACATGACTGATGTTGGTGTGCATAATATTTGGCAAAGAATTGGGTGAAAACATAGGCACCACTCTCTAACCTACTGCGAAGACCCCTTGCATTATTTCTCACTGCACTGTGCACTCAATCTTAAGTCAAGAAATTTACTATGTAAAAAAACTTCATTTTGCCTTACAATACTAATGCCTGCAGAAGTCATCAATCTAAGGTGCTTTACAGGGAAGCTGTTAAGGGCTCATTCTTCGATGATCGCGTCCTGCTGTAGAAGAAAACTCTTATTGGCCGTATGCTGTATGTGCGAGTGAAAGCGCGCAAGGGGGAGCGAACGCACGGCGGAGAGCAAACGCGACTTTCCAGTGGAAGGGGAGCGGTGGGCGATGAGGGCATCGAGGCACCCTAGACTGTTCGTGTGCGTGCCCGCTTTCCCAGTGCAGCGCATGCGCGTAGCCCTGCCGGCCTCTGCCGCCTGTGCCGCCGACTCTCTCTGGGCTATCGCCCGCCTCTCCCCTAACACTGTCGACAACGGCGTTTAACCGCTCCGTCACGTAGCCAGTGTTTTGACAGAGGCTGTGTGTGGTCACACAAACAACGCGCACAACTTTTGTGGACAGCAGCAGCGTTTTGCGCGCGTTCGCCGCGAACGCGCGCGGCCATTGGTGACGTGTTTATGGAGAACGTGCCAGCCTTTGCCGTACACCCTATGGCTAAGTCACTAAATAAGTGAAAACCACCGGATCATATATATTTCTCATTCTTTAATAGTTCAAATAACCAATTACACCATCACATCCTAATAGTCATAATTGGAAATACATAAGTCCCACCATAGTACAGCTTCGCTGGTCTTCCATCTCCACCCCAGCGGAAGGGCTGACAGTTTTTTTTCTTTTTCCTCGATAATATGTTCACATCCACCAATTGCTCAACAAGTGTTCCACGCTGATGCTCTCACAGTTCTTTCCATTGAACACATCCGTGCTTCTACTTGCAAACTTGGCTGACAAGTAGATTTAGTCACCCTCATCAATATCTCGAATACCCGTCAAAAGCACACGCTTTAATGTGTCATAGAAGGAGATACACCAATTTTACATGTGTCAAATACATTTTTCAGCTGACAGTGAATATGAGTGAGTGACATAACTTTATTTGAAATCCGGCGATTGGGAGGCCCGGGCCTGGGGCCGCCTAGATGGCCACTGGGAGCTGTTGCTCCCGCACGGAATCCATGGCTCGCTGGATGGCCCAAAGTTGGTCTAGGAGTTTTGAGCTGAGTAGCGTGGCCGACCACCGCGCCCGTAGATTTTCCGGGGAGACTGCCATTTTTTCTTGATATATTTTGCATCCCCACAACATGTGTTGAAGGGTGGCTCTAGCAGACTTGCATAGCTTGCATATATCGCTGGCGTATATTTCGGGGAGCAAGCTGTCAAACCATTAACTTAATCTAGGCACCTCACCGGAAAGACCACTGGGGTTGCCTTTTCATACAAGTACAATTTTCTATTTTTTTATGACTGAATAAACGTATTTCTCTCTCTCTCGTATATTTCGGGGTAGAAAGTCTTTAACTGCACGGGATTCACACAGGTTTCTGTTTGTAATCGCCTCCAAGCAACGGATTCAGTTTTGTTCAGTTTAGTGTGAGGCGGTGGTAATATTCGCCTCGGATTTTGATAGAATTTTGTAATATCGCTAAATCTTGTTAATCTGTCTTTTTCTCTCCAGATCTCCTCCTCCGCGTTCCCCTGACCGATGGAAGTCACTCCTTGCTCAGCTCGGCGAGTAAGACCTCGAGCTTTGCGGTGTGCTACCTCGTTGGGGTTGATTGCGTGAATGCCTGGAGTCGTATGTGCTGGGAACCAGAGCAATTGCCTGCCGTTCTTCTCTGCGTTAGAAAATTTTGCTTTGTTGACTATGATGATGCGCCACGCCTCAGGAGAGATCCTACCCTTAGCATAGTTTCTAATGGCTGCCTGCGAATCGCTAATTATGTATTGAGCGTTTGTGGAGACCAATGCTAGTGCAATAGCTACCTCTTCTGCTGTCTCGGAATGTTTGGTATTAACTGACACGCTTGTAAAGGGCTTTTGGGTGTGATCTACGACTACTGCCACATAGCTATTTCTGTGTGGGTATTCAGACGCGTCTACGAAGGCTGCGCTGTCGTCCGAGCCATAGCTTCGGATCATTTTCGGATCTACTCGTGCGTCTGCCTTTGTTGTAACCGGGATCCATGTTCTTGGGTATATTTGTTACTAGGAGTTTGTCGCGAATTTCTCTCGTTATCTTCATCTTTTCCCCGTATTGATTGTGGTAATTCATTCCTAGCTTGCC
This sequence comes from Dermacentor silvarum, assembly GCF_013339745.2. Lineage (NCBI taxonomy): Eukaryota > Metazoa > Arthropoda > Arachnida > Ixodida > Ixodidae > Dermacentor > Dermacentor silvarum. The sequence continues at coordinate 120,509,131 of NC_051163.1, read as the reverse complement.
TAGTATATGCCGTCCTGTTTTGGTTTTGGTTAGTCGTTCCACCTGGGATGTTTGTTGCGCTTCTGTGAGTTCGTCCAGTGTGTTGTGGAGTCCTAACTTTAGGAAGAGATCTGTGCTCGTACTGATTGGAATCCCTAGTGCTAGTTTGTATGCCTTTTTTATGAGGTTGTTAATTTTTTTTTTCAGCTGCAAACCAATTGTGGAAGGCTGCTATGTATGTGATCTGACTGATTATGATTGATTGTATGAGCCGTATGATACTTTCTCCCTTCATACCCTGGTGCTTGTTCGTAATTCGTTTGATTAATCGCATGGTGTTCGTTACCTTTGTGTCTAACTTCCTTATGGTTTCCCCGTTTGTACCTTTGTTCTCGATTATTAGACCCAGTACCTTGAGCTGATTGACTATTGGGATATTCCGCCCGTTCTTGGTGTGTAACTTGATTTCCTCATGAGCCTCGTTTCCGTCGTATCCTTTGGGAGGCCTGCCCCTAAGTGTGGGGCGGTATAAGAAAAGTTCGGACTTCTCTGCAGAGCATGTGAGGCCTGTTTCTATGAGGTGTTCCTCTGCTGTGTTTATTGCTACCTGGTGTGGTGTCCGGCCTATCGCCACAGTCCTTAATGCGCAGGCGCGCAAAACGAATAAAAGGCGTGCGCCGCAACCTGCGCGTGGGCTTATCTCGACCAGCCACGCACCGATGAACATGTGGCAATAAACGTCGCTTCGCCCCTGGAAACTTGTCTGCTCCTTCGCATGAACCACGCAATACAACACCTGGAGTAGTTGTTCTATTGATCCGTCGCTACCATCACAGACCCAGATAGTAATATCGTCCGCGTATATTGTGTGATTGAGGGACTCTATGTGATTTAGTTTTTCGGGGAGTCCCATCAAGACGAGATTGAACAGCATCGGGGAGATGACAGACTTATTATTATCAACTTATTTTAACTTATTAACATTAACTTATTAATGGCTTGTCTGGGGTTTTTCTTGTTAATCTCAGGGTATAGCAGGAGCCTAAGCATGTGCCAGGTTTTGCCGGTGCTTAATTGTCCGTCCATGGAATTACATATCTCGTCCCATCGTTGCTTGCTCAATTGCGCAGCATATTCTTCTATTTCTTTGTTGAGGAGTGCTATGCGCTTTCTCAATTTTCGGTTATGCTTCTGACCTTTAAGTCTATTTTGCCGCGACTGCTTAGCTTCCCACATGTGGAGAAGTCTGCTATCGCATTTCTCCAAGTTAGATTGAGGTGGTGCTATTTTTGTGGCAGTTTTAACGTCATCGCTGAGCTCTATAGTCCATTGTTCTATGTCTGTGATGGATCGTTGGTGTGTAGCCTCTCGCGATCTACGAAGTAGTTCCCAGTCTATTAATTTGATATGTCGTTCCTTGGGTCTATTCGGCGCTTCTTTGACGAGTAACTCCGATATGCGGTGGTCGCTACCCAAATCTTCAAGTGTGTTGCGCCACGTCACCTTTTCAATATTCTTGGTAAATGTTAGGTCTGGGGTTGTGTCCCTGTTTAACGCCGTGCCTACTCTGGTTGGAGAACCGGGGTCTGTGACTAGCGTGAGGCATAATTCTTGCGAGTCATTCCATAAGGCCCTTCCTTTGGGAACCTTCCAAGTTTTTTCTGTATCTATGAACAGTTTTTGCGCTTTGTTTCCGAAAATAACTTGTTCTTGATATCTGGCGGTGATTTTAACATAGATCTTTCTGTAAGTTCTGCACACCAGAAAGCAATGATCACTATAATAACGTCAAATGGTTGTGAAAATCTGATTGCTTCATCAACCCGAATTACAGAGAGCAGTGAAACTTTACTCGACTTATTTATAACAAACATACAGAACGAGAGCATAACCGCCGGTGTGCTATCACACGATATAAGCGACCACCTTCCAATATTTATCATGGTACCTAAACATATTTCTCGAGACAAGAGGGATGCGAGATGTTTCACTTATCAGCCAATTACAGCAGCCAACCTCGAGGCTTTTAGAACTCAGATGTTAACCTGTGACCTGGAGGTTATCGGTCAAATCACGAATGCTGAAGAGGCATATACAAAGTTCATAGATATAATTTCAAAGGTGTACAAGTACCACTTTCCCGAAAAGAGAATTACCTTAAGCAAAAAAATTCCTAAACCCTGGATAACGCCTGAATTGCATGCAAAAATACATCGCAAAAACGAGTTGTATCATAAATTTATTAAAAATAAGGACCCAGACACATTGAAACAATTCAAAATATATCGTAATAAACTGAATAAGGAAATAAAACTAAGCAGAATGCGATACATTCAGTCGGAATTTGAGTGCCCTACACCAAAACCTGATTTCTTATGGAAAAGGTTAAATACTGTCCTACATCGTAATAAATCATATTCTCGTATAGAAAAGCTGAACATAGATGGCAATGAGATATCTGGCATCCCTCTCGCCACTATGTTCAACGATCACTTTGTTAGGAACGATCAAAACAGTACACCTGGGACATTGTTTCATTTGATGCCTGTTGCCAGCCCCTTTTCATTATTTCTTGAACCTGTCTCTGAAAATGAAGTTTTTTCGGCTTTCATGTCACTGCGAAATAGTTCCTCGTGTGATCTTGAAGGCATGCAAATTAGACCAATAAAGCACGTGTTAGATATTATCACACCGCAACTTACATATATTTTTAATTTATGTTTGTCCAGTGCAACTTTTCCGAAAAGAATGCAAATCGCTAAAGTGAGTGTTTTATTTAAAAGGGGAGACAAAAATGATATCCAAAACTATAGGCCTATATCCATATTGCCTATTTTCTCTAAGGGCTTGGAAAAAATCTTACATCGCCAACTGAATAATTTTTTCGAGAAGAATAATATAATTTCGTCCGCCCAATTCGGCTTCAGAAAGCTTAAATCTACCGAACAGGCACTGTTGGAACAAAAGGAATTCATTTTATCCCAGTTCGAAGAAAGAAGACTTGTGCTTGGCGTATATGTGGATTTTAGCAAAGCATTCGATAATATTAACCATTTAACACTGTTTGAAAAACTTGAACGCTATGGCATTCGAGGTCATTGTTTGGCACTAATTAAATCTTACCTGGCAAGCAGACAGCAGTTTGTTCAGATAGATAAGCATTGCTCAAGTATGAAGCCTATTTCAAAAGGAGTTCCGCAGGGAAGTGTTTTGGGGCCCCTTCTTTTTAATGCTGACATCAATGATCTAACGAATATTTATCTAAGCGCGAAATATGTCCTGTATGCTGATGACGCCAGTATATTTGTTTCAGGAACAAACTGCACAGATATAGAGTATGAAACGAACCTCATGCTCTCTAAGCTGAGGGACTGGTCAATAATGAACCAATTAGAAATAAATACAAAAAAAAAACCCAAAGCTGTGCTCTTTAGGCCTAAAAATAAGCCAGTCAATTCAAGTGTTAACATTATGTATGGGGATAAAACAATAGAAATGGTTACTAGTATGAAAACTCTCGGCGTAACGTTTTCGAGTAATATGCTTTGGGACGAGCATATTGACGCCCTTACAATACAGTTATCTAGAGTCATTGGCATGATGTGGAAATGTAAATCACTGCTGCCGTTTAAAGTTAAACTTCTAATTTATAACTCTCTTTTTTATTCATATCTATATTATTGCTTGTTGGTATGGGGTACAACTACTTTTGTTAATTTGCATAAATTACTTGTCTTGCAAAAGAAGTTTGTTCGGCTGCTCTTTAATGTCCCCTACAACTCCCATACTAAAAACTTATTTCAGGAAGCCAACATAATTTCTGTGTTAAAATTATACCACTACAAGTTAACAACTGCTTTTAGGCGAGAAGTAAAACTAAACCGCTCCTTTCTACGAGAACTTTGTAGCCTTGAACCCAATAACAAATTTTATGTTACCCGTCATAAAGAAATATGGCGGGTGGTCACACCCAGAACAAATTATTTAAGGGAAAAGCTATCGTACACAATGCCAATGCTTCTAAATAAATATAATAATATAGGCGTTGATGTCACGCAAATAACGGCCCAACAACTGAGAGACTTGTATGTGCGGGATTTTTAAGTTACTGGTAAGTGTACTTTCTCTCGGTTAATATGTATATAAGGTGTGTATATATGTATATGTATATATGTGTATGAGTGTATGTGTATGTACGGGTATGTGAATGCATGTGTATGTTTGTATATATGTATATACATGCGTGCTCAGCGGCGTCTACTTGCTTCATTTTTTTCACCATGAGAACTACATAAGCTACCTAATTATTTTTGGACACCAGTGGCTCTGTATGCACACGCGTAGTTATGTGCATGCATATGCGCTTATGTGGGTACATATATGTGTATGTCTATATAATACACATGTGTATGCATGTATGAATTGTTGTTGCCGAATACTTTGAAAGGGGGCTGCGGGCCTCGTCAAGCTGCCTCTACTGGAGCAGCTTTTACTTGCAGCCTCCTCCACCAAGTTGATGGAAATAAAATTATTATTATTATATTATTATTATATTATACTTTTGGTCTGGAATGTAGATATCCCCACGCAGTGTGTGGGGCATTAAAGTCTCCGCCTATGACTACCGGATTTTCTCCAGCTAGTTTGAGTGTTTTCTGGAATAGGCTCTTGAACTTGTGTTTATGTTTAGTGGGATTGCTCAGAATGTTCAGAATAAATAAGCTAGGTCCTCTCTTCTTTTGTGGGATGAGTTCCAATAGAATGTTGTCTATGTGCGCGATGCCTGTATTGTGTTGCACGCACACTATGTTTCTCTTTACCAGCGTAGTTAATCCCCTGGTCTCCCCTTCGGCATAGCCAAAAGACCTGTATCCTGCCATTTTTGCGACCCCATGTGTTTCCTGCAGAATTATGACGTCCGGCTTATCCTTGTCTTTTAAGTACTCCTGCAAAACTGACTTTTTTGTTTTTGTAACTTCTACAGTTCCATTGCCATATCCTGAACTCCTTTGTAGCGCGCCTCATTGCGGTTGCGACCATAGGAGGGAGAGGGGAGGCTGGAGAGAAGCTCATCTTATATAATTTTGTGGTTGAGAAGTGGGTAAGGATTGTGGTGCTTCTGATGCACCAGAGGGGAGTCCATTACCTGGCGGCTGGTTTGCCTCTAGGATGTCTAATCTACTCATAATTGCTGTTATTGCCTTAGCCATTTGGTTGATCATTTCGTCCCGTTTTTCATTTACCTTTTGTATCTCTACTAGGGTCTTTTGGATATCAGCTAATGCTTTATCTACCGTCGTGTTATCTAGTTTCTCACTTCTGGCTTGCGCCTTGGGTTTGAGTGGAGGGGGGTTATCCCCTTCGTCCATCTCACTGTCCGGGACTTCAGTAGGATCTTTCGTGCTCGCGTGTGGAGCTGAAGTTACCTGATTTAATTGGCTTTCTGCGTCCTTGAGACTCTTTATTTCATCCCTCATACGTGCTAGTATAATCCTCAACCACGCGTTCTCGTATTTTAGTTCCTTTATCTCGTTATTAATGGCAGTGCCCCCGCCAGTCCCTGGGCGCTTGCCATCGACCACGTCTGCCCAGCTTACCGTGGTTGTCGTGCTTGCTGAAGTGGGTGGCCTAGTTCTGGACCTGGATCCGGGTCGTGTCCCTGTTGTCCTGGAGCTCGACCTGGATAAGGATCTGGGGGTGGAAGGAGACCTTGTTCTCGATCTGGAGCATCTTCCCCTGGCGTTTGACCTTCCACGAGACTTTGCCCTGTTTTTTCTTCAGATAACATCTTCATGTTCTCGTTGTAGTTCTCGTTGCAGCCTCTGCCATTGTTTCTGTTTAACGATGAAGGGCTCCTTGAATTTGGCGTTGCACGTCTTATCCGCGGTTGGATGGTCCTCGCTGCATAATTGGAACTTAGGTTGGCACCTATGGTCTTTGTCTGGGTTTGGTGTTCCACATCCAGCACAAATCTTGTTGTTCGGGTTGGGACATACATCTCCTCTGTGTCCAAGTCTCTTGCATTGGTTACAGAAATCCACTTGTTTCCGGTACAAGGAGCATTGGAGCAGCGCTGCCCTGTATCGGACGTACGTGGGCACTTTGTATCCTTCAAAGAGCACAATCACTGTGGTAGTATTGCTGATTCTCTTTGCTGCTATCGCCGTTGGGTTCTTGTTCGTAACCACCGCTTCTGTGATGTCTCATGGGCCCTCGAAGAGTGGAATTCCTCTGATGACCCCTTTGGCCGTCATGTCCGGTGCCGTCTCGTGACATTGGTCTCGTAAAACTTGTGTTGAATCTTGATACGCGCAAGACAGGGGCGTAGCCACGGGGGGGGGGGGGGGGCGTTGATGGGGCTTCAGCTGCCCCCCCCCCCCACGACATTTTCTCGCGCTGGCATGCACCGCCGACCAAAACTACCACCGAATCCGGGAATCATTCTGGATTTTGTCTACAATGTCTTTTTTACACTCGAACACACATTGAGGCGCGAACATTGCGAACTCGGGCTGGATTTCGTGGCAACGCCCTTGCACCTGGAGTCACGTAACGCAAGGAGCCCCATCCGAGCACAAACTTTCAATGGCTTTTCGATAGCGAGCGGGCGCGTTGCGGCATCTCGCAGCGGCCGCGGAGTCTAGGGAGCGCATGGATTTCAGTTAGGAAACTTTATGGTATAGAGAGAGAGAGATAGAAATAGAAGAGAGGAAAGGCAGGGAGGTTAACAAGTCGCACGTCCGGTTTGCTACCCTGCACTGGGGAAAGGGGGCATAGGGATGAAAAGAGAGAGAAAGTAAATAGAGAGAGCACAGTTTCGCGCACATTTGAAGCTTCGCACGAACTCTACAGACGGTCGCCAAGACCTGTCGACTTGAGGTAGTGCAACAAGGCTTTCGTGGCTTTCTGTGCCATCGACGCATACGGCCATAGTCCAAGGATCTTCATTCCGAAAATGGTCCAGAGTCCAGCCGGTTCAATGCTTTGGCGCCTATTGAAAGTGAAGCTCACCGCCTAGTGAAGCTCACCGAAGTGAGCTTCACGCTGGACGTCGAGCTGGGGACAGAGACATAAGACATGTTCAATTGTTTCTGTGGTTCCACAAGAGTCGCACATGGGCGTATCCCCCATTCCGATGCGGAACAAGTAGGCCTTTGTAAATGCCACCCCGAGCCAGAGGCGGCACAATACTTTCGCCTCAGAGCGGGAAATGTTTGATGGCACTTGAAGCTTCAAGGATGGGTCAATTTTGTGGAGATGGCACTTCGGGTTAAGAGAAGACCAATATTTGTGTGTCATAGCTTTAGCCACGATATGAAGTTTTCCTGCAGCGTCGGTCCTGGATAAGGGGATTGGGACAGGTCGGCCTTCCAGATGAGCAGACCGGGCGGCTTCGTCGGCGAGGTCATTACCAGCAATGCTGGTATGTCCCGGTAGCCACTCAAATATAATTTCATGCCCTTTAGCGATGGCTTGATGGTGGTCTTCTCTTATCTCATATACCAGCTGCTCATGAGTCCTGTGATGAATGGCAAAATGCAAACTCTGAAGTGCTGCCTTAGAATCACAAAATATGACCCATTTCTGAGGTGTCTCTTGCAGGAGGTATTGTACAGCAGCACGCAGGGCAGCAAGCTCTGCCGCCGTTGATGTGGTGACGTGTGACAGTTTGAACTTGAGCGTGGTTTTCGTGGCCGGAATGACAACGGCACCTGAAGAACTGGTAGATGAGACGGAAATATCGGTATAGATGTGTATTCGGTCCCAGTAGGCGTCATTCATTAATAGCAGCGTCATCTGTTGCAAAACCATTCTTGGGTGATTGGCCTTCTTCTTTACGCCCGGAATACTTAGGCGCACCTGAGGCTGTTGCAGGCACAACAAGGGGAATGAAGGCCTTGCAGCTGGGGTGTATCCTGATGGAAGGCAATCTGGATTGGTGACTATAACTTCAGAAAACGTGGAACGAGGTCACTGCGAAGGCAAAAACGCCAAGTGATGATCGGGGACGCGGGAAAGATGACGGATATGCGCCCTGAGACAATCCACTGCAACGTATGTTTGGATCGGATGATCTTTGGCGAGGACGATTGTTGCAGCTAGGTGTTGACGCACCACGAGGAAGTCCTAAGCAAGTGCGCAATGCCTGGCCCTGTAAGCTCTCCAACGAGCGAACATTTGCATTGCACATATTGGACCACACTGGAAGGCTGTAGCGTAGGTATCCTAGAGAGAGAGCTCTGTACAACTGAAGCATGGAGCGTACAGATGTGCCCCATGTTTTCTCGCACATAAATCTCAGTACCTGGGCAATAGACGACAGTTTTTTTCTTCAGGTACGTGCAATGAGGGCTCCAGGAAAGATTGCGGTCGATTATTACACCTAAAAATCGATGGGTCTTTCCGTAGGCAATAGTGTGTCTATTAACAGAAACTGGGTATAGCGTCATAAGTTTTCGAGTGAATGCAACCCAATGCACATTTCTCGGTTGATACAGTCAAGCCTTGTGCTTGAAGATATGCTGATGTCAAGGTTGCTGCCCGTTGCAAACGCGCGCGCATCCGAAGCCGAGTAACTGCAGAAGTCCAAAGGCAGATGTCATCTGCGTATATCGAGAGGCAGATTGTCTTAGGTAAAACGCCAGCTAGTCCAATGAGTGTCACATTGAACAACGTCGGACTCAATACTCCTCCCTGAGGCACGCCGCAGTATGTGTATTATTCAGTTGTGGGGCCGTCTTCTGTTTGCACAAAAAACGACCGGCGAGTTATGTAGTCGGATAACCAACGAAGCATGCGGCCACCGATTCCAATAGTCTCCTGGGAGGTGACGATGGCATCATGTGCAACGTTGTCTTACGCGCCCTTCACGTCGAGAAAGAGCGCAACTGATATGCGCTTACGGCTTTTCTCCTGCTGCACAAACGTCGTGAGGTCAATGACGCTGTCAGTTGAGGAACGACCCCTACGAAAGCCTGCCATGGAAGCGGGGTAGATATTGTAACGCTCGAGATACCATTCTAGACGTGCAAGGACCATCCTTTCCCTAACCTTGCCGATGCAGCTGGCAAGCGCAATAGGGCGATATATGCCGCCAAGTCCAAAGGAGATTTTCCCGGCTTTAGTAATGGTACCAGCCGACTTAACTTCCATTGCCGGGGAACTGTACCTCTACGCCATAAGTTGTTAAAGCTGTTCAGAAGCGCTCTTCTTGCCTCTTGTCCGAGGTGTCCCAGGGCAGAATAGGTGACGCCGTCAGGGCCCGGAGAGGATGATCGTTTAGAGACTGCCAGGGCAGCTTCGAGTTCTTCCATGGTAAATGACACGTCCATTTCCGGTACCTTAGCCGCTGGGATGTCACATCAACGTTGATGTTGACAGGCTCGCCAGTGACTCTCGCACAGAATTCCTACGCCACACCAAGCTCTGTTTGGCAAAGATGGAGGGCCAAAGCTGCAAATGGGTGTAGTTGTTGTGGGGATGAACGAAGACCACGTACTGTCCTCCAGATATGTGAAAGCGGCTTGCGAGGGTCCAGTGACTCGCAGAATGTCTTCCATCGCTCTCTCTCTAGTTTGTCTATGCGACGCTGAAGTTTCTTCTAAATACGACGTGCGTCTCTCAGATCATAAATTGATTTAATGCGTCTGTATCGTCGTTCTGCACGCCGTCGAATCGCACGAAGTCTTTCAAGTTCAATGTCGAAATCCGTTCAGCTTGATGACAACGATGATGAACACTTGGAAACTTTAAGTGCTTCTGCGATGGTGTCGGCGATGTCGCCGGTGAAATCTCCCCCACATGCTTCTTCCATAAGCGACGTAAACATAGTCCAGTCACTGCTCTTCAAGATACCACGAGAAAAAGACCGAGTGAGTCCAATAATCGTTAGGTAGGTGGGAATGTGATCACTCCCATGAGTCTCGATGTCGCAAAACCATTTAACATGTGCTGTGAAGTTCCGTGACACCAAAGTCAAGTCCAGGCAGCTGCTATACGTAGGACCCCGTAGATACGTTGGGCTACCATCGTTCATGATGCAGAGGTCACAATCAGAGGCAAGCGATGCAACATTCCTTCCCGTGAAGTTTATCTTGGTGCTTCCTCAAAGCAAGTGGTGCGCATTGAAGTCCCCAGTGATGACCCAGGGGCCATCAGTTTCCTTTAATATGTATTTCAGTCTTTCCGGGTCAAACCGCCTTGATGGGGTGATGTAACAACCAATAAGAGTAAAGGCCATTTTGTTCTTTTTGACGCGGAGGCATACGTATTGGTTGTAGTCATGAGGCTGAACAGCATGCGAAACATAGTTCAAGTCCGTGCGGATGTAAATGAGAACGCTTCTCCGTTCCTTGCATGTGGAAGAAGCAAACGCTTCGTAACCAGATAGTCTGTAGGGCTATGATACGTTCGGTTCATAAACAACAAGTATAGGGAACCGATTCTTCAAGACAAATTGGCGCAAATCCGAGATGCGGGACTTCAAGCCTCTGGCATTCCATTGAAAAATTGTCGCACTTCTAACTTCAGTGCGAAAAGAAAGTACTGGGTGATCCATGGTGCTTATAGGAGGCTTGCAAGTACTGGATTCAGTGCATCCAGTATTTGCAATGCGCTTTCAGCTGTTCGTGTCTGCAGCTTTTTCAGTAGCATGCGAATCGTATTCATTAGTGATCGCACCATTATAACCACTTGCCGATCCTGTTCAGTCAATTCACCGGCAGGAGATGCCCGGGATGGTCGACTTCCATCCGCGTGCAGCGATTCTGCTGGTGGTTGCCGTTTTGGCAACGCAGGCCAGGCTTCGGTGTCCCTATTCTTCCCAGTGCCCTTGTCCTTTGTAGGCCTTTCTGATGTAAATGGCCTGGGTGGCAGTGGAGGAGGTGACTGTGGACATGGCATACGCATCACCGACGCAGAAGCTTTTCTTGAAGAACGTCGGCGACGGGAGCGTCGCTTCCTGATTTTAGCGGCGGCTTCTCGATGAGAGGAATGATCTTTTGCCATCTCTTTTAATATAGCCATTTCCTTCTTAATCTTGGGGCAGTCTTTCGATGAAGCCTCATGAGATCCGTGGCAGTTTGGATATTTCAAACAGTGGCGGCACATTTATCCGCGGCGTGTGGTTCGGCGCAGCGGGGGCACACTGTTTCATTCTCACAGACATTGCTCACGTGTCCGATCTTCATGCATTCGCGGCACTGTAGAGGCTTCGGAATAAAAGGCCGGACAGGATGCCGAAAGTGGCCTACTTTAACGTGAGACGGGAGGCAGTTGCCCTTGAAAACAATCTTCACGCAACGTGAGTTGCCCAGGCGGTAGACATTAACAATGACGTCACGATCACTCGCTGCTTTAACCAGATTCGGCAAGTCATTGTTGAGGATGGCCAAGTCTACATCATATATTACACCAGTGATGACATCAGACCCCAGTGGTAGGTGAGAGTGCACCTGCATGCCATCAATATCTGTTACCTTGCGTAGGACGCTGAGAGCACCCACATGCAGAACATCAACCGCCAGTACATTTTTGCGGGTGTTCACTCTAATGTCCGTGATTTCATTTGGCACCACGGTCTCCAGCAGCATCGAGACAGATTGCCTGTTAAGCCGCTTCATGTTACCGTTGGGTATCACAGGCATAAACAGGATGGTGTTGGCGTCGGGGTTCCGCATGGGCTCAACAGTTTGCGTACTGGAGGAAGAAGAGGACCTAGTGTTCCTTCTCTTCGACTTGCTGCTCCGCGCAAGTTCGAAGCCTTCGTCGTCGGAAGGGTCCTCGCTCCTGAGCGAGTAGATATGGGTGGCTTCGCTGTCGCTGTCAGTCTGGAGCCCGATCCGCTTCCTGGAGGTGGCCGTCGCTGACGCCGCCGGATCCGGCAGACGCCCTGGGCGGCCCACGTCCATCGCCGTCGAACAAGGCGCGACGCCTGATCGATACACTGGAGAATTCACAAAAATAGCCAGAGGTATAAAAACAACACTCCGCCAAGAGATACTTCGTCGTCGTGGTATAAAGTTCTCATAAACTTTTGACGTGAAAGGTGCACTGACATTTTCAAAGGCGTGCTTTAAAGGATTTTCAATTCTGGAACTTTATGGGGTAATGTTCTTATAAACTTGGGCCAACATGCGCGCACTGGAGCCCTCGTGTCCAAGCCGTTCCAGAAATGGAAGCAAACGTTCGCAATCTTCCACACACACACGAAAATACTAAATATCACCGCGACTGTCAGCTAGGAGCTGATAATTTTCTCCAAACATTTTAAGGAAGCGCGCCCAATGTGATCGATCAGCTGGAGCAGGGCAGGCAATGTAAAATATGAGAAAACAGAAGAAAGTAAACGGCCTATTATTGATTCTTTGTGTGTGTGTGTGTGTGGTGTGTGTGTGTGTGTGTGTGTGTGTGTGTGTGTGTGTGTGTGTGTGTGTGTGTGTGTGTGTGTGTGTGTGTGTGTGTGTGTGTGTGTGTGTGTGTGTGTGTGTGTGTGTGTGTGTGTGTGTGTGTGTGTGTGTGTGTGTGTGTGTGTGTGTGTGTGTGTGTGTGTGTGTGTGTGTGTGTGTGTGTGTGGTGTGTGTGTGTGTGTGTGTGTGTGTGTGTGTGTGTGTGTGTGTGTGTGTGTGTGTGTGTGTGTGTGTGTGTGTGTGTGTGTGTGTGTGTGTGTGTGTGTGTGTGTGTGTGTGTGTGTGTGTGTGTGTTGTGTGTGTGTGTGTGTGTGTGTGTGTGTGTGTGTGTGTGTGTGTGTGTGTGTGTGTGTGTGTGTGTGTGTGTGTGTGTGTGTGTGTGTGTGTGTGTGTGTGTGTGTGTGTGTGTGTGTGTGTGTGTGTGTGTGTGGTGTGTGTGTGTGTGTGTGTGTGTGTGTGTGTGTGTGTGTGTGTGTGTGTGTGTGTGTGTGTGTGTGTGTGTGTGTGTGTGTGTGTGTGTGTGTGTGTGTGTGTGTGTGTGTGGTGTGTGTGTGTGTGTGTGTGTGTGTGTGTGTGTGTGTGTGTGTGTGTGTGTGTGTGTGTGTGTGTGGGCGACAAGGTCTGGCTCTCAGTGGCCACAGGCACAGTGACCCTATGGATTTAAGCATAGCCCCCCCCTGAAAATACAGGTCTTTTCAGAGCGCTTCTTCGCATGCGAGCTGATTGTGGAGATACATATGTGAAGAACCATTTGGAAAGTTGCCCCAGTAATGCCCAGATGCACAAAACCAAATTATAGTAATTTGTGGTCAAATTATCAAAGAAAGCCTAGATGGAAAAGCAGGCTGCTTTTTCATACTTCCTGACGAAACGACGGACATCGCTGGAATCGAACAGCCTACTGTTTGTGCAAGCTACCTAAACAAGTATGCCAACGATATCGAGAGAGTGCTTTAGGTTATAGCACCGGAATAGATGCCATCTCTCATTGCGAGTGCAGGTTTTATGTAAATGTGTAAATACTGCTGCAGATTCTAGTCACCCTGCCAGTGACCACTGCCAGCGCAGAGAAAATATTTTAACAAGAGTTTACTAAAAAAAAAACTACTTGCGCTCTACAACGTCTGTGGAACGCATGGTTAGGCTGGCGCTTCTATGCACCCACAAATACGTCGGCATCAACGTGTCCGAAGTCATTGATCGCTTCGCTCAACTTCGCCGCCGAGAGGAGTTTGTCATCTAGATAGCGAAGCAGCAAAAATCAATGCAAGTAAAAAGCTCTGTTCCTTCAGGTCCATAAGCTCTTAATTATGAAAACGTATGACTGTTCATTATCTTTTAAAACCGCAGAAATTTTCGCTGTTTATTCTAGCAGTTAGCATCATGGTCAAAATTATGCGAATACGAAAATTACGAGGACATCAATAACCATTTTTGACCAACCTTGCTCATTGAAAGCCTGGCCCACGCGGCGTTTGCCAAAAACACACTCGGATATTGGGTAGTTGAACTTGCCACATCATCTGTGGCTTTTGCTTGTCCTTTTCTTTCCTTTTTAGCTACCTGCTTTTATTTCTTTTTGAAACGAAGCAATACCCTCCTTTAATTTTGGGTGCAGAATAATTGTTCGCGCTGTGCAGGCAGTTAAATTACACATTTTCGTACTGATTTCTGCATTTTTCCTGTATTATTCTACCCATATGGTGCTGTCGCGACCGCCGCATGGCCCGAGTACATATCACGATTACTGCGATCATAGCTTTGTTCTTGCCTGTCTATACAGTGAAGAAGAAGAACAGGGGGCAAGCAGTAGTGGGGCGTTCTCACAGATGTAGGGCGTGAGCGCAGATCACGAGCTCTTGGCGCTGAGACCGTTGCTCTCTTGCGACTGTACTTGGTTTTCGCCTGCCGCTTGCCGTCAGTAAATCTCCTTATCACCTGGATCATCTTTCTTTCTGTGCGCAAAGTTTACTATCTGTTACTGCGCAACATGTTTGGCTTGTTTGAAGCATTTATATACAGTGACGTTTGCTTAAATGCGTAGACTTATTGGAGACTTATACGTATTTTTAAATGTCTCGTTCCGAGGTTTTGTGTATAAAACCACTAAACTTTGTTACCAGCGACTCTTTTTTGTCCTTTAGCGAGTTGTATCTTCGCATTCGCATATAATGCATATTTTGCAGAACTCCTGCTTTTTATATGTACTCTCTGTTACGACTATAATTTCGGTGCAATTACTCACTATCTACGACCGGTAACAGCTGTTCCTGCGCAATACATATATTGCAACGAAGGGTAACGTCATTGAGGTTTTTCCCTGGTCATTGCATATGTACAATAATGTAAACAAGGTTCTTAAATGACAAAGATTCATCAAAATATTTGTCCTCAACTTAATCATTTCATGGCCTTCACGTTTTTCATATCAGCTGCATGCACTGTTTTGCTGGTTTAGAACTGATAGAGTTCTAAACCACCATAGATAGAGTTCTAAACTCTATCTATGATAGAGTTCTAACCCGTATGGGTTTCCTTTGTAGCAATTGCTGCAATTGCTGCATTTGGATGAATGTCTCATTTTCCCTTTAAACATGTTGAACGTGTTAAGAAAAGTTGCGACAACAGAAACACCGATCATGCTTTCATCAACGTCTGAAGCAGCCAAGGTTAGTTTTGTACCACACGACTTTTTGTGCTTGAAGATCTGACTACGACTTGTTTCACAACACTGCTGCCGTGTATGGAAAAGTAATTGACCGATAAGTACGTGCATTCAGCCTAAGTAGCGTATTCGGCGCCGTTCGTTGCAGATGTATGCGATGTTTGATGACTGATTTTTACTTAGGTACATAGGGGAGATAATCATGTGCACAATATTGCCAAGGAAAACCAGAACGCGATTACGAAGGCAGTATTTCGCTAGTTATTATATTAAGAATATTGTAAGCGACCGACTGTTGCCAGTAAATCCTAGCTCTAATTGCGGTATATTGCTCAACAATATTGGATTAGAATGGATACATTTTTCTGCGAATAATAATTGTGTGTTATGCGCGAATTTATGAAGCCAAAGTACAAAGTTGGAAGTTCGAGTAGTGGGAAAATATAGCTTAAATTATGGAGTCAGGCATTTTTTTGTAGACTGAGTGGGATGATGTGGATGTATTTGAGCCATAGTAGTTTATACACAAAGGTGAAAATTCGCGTCAGTTACCCTTTGCAGATGCGAGCTGTTGAAGTTTAAATATTTATTGTTCGTTAACAATACGGTTTCTCGCAACGCAGAATATGTAGTTGCGTTTAGCAATATTTATTTAAAGACAGCTAGAGCGAGTCCCGTTCCACACATCTCGTAGACACCAATAGATCTCTTTTAAATTTCGCGTTTAGTTTCGGTTATTAAGATATTTAATGTTCGGATAAAGAACGCTGTAAGCAAGTACTGCTTGTATTCTTTAGAACCCTTCTACACAGAAACAGCTGCCACACACATGTTGGTCTGTGATGCATGCTGTAACAATACCCGTACGGGTTTATTTACTTATGCAGAAGTCATGGAAAGACTGCAGTGCGTATCATCTCTACTGTGGATCGGTTGTGACAATAAAGTGCAAATACATGAAAAAGAGTTCGTCATACGAAGGGTGAGTAGTACGTTTTATACAACATCTCTTTTCTTTGAACATTAAAGATGTCTAGTAGTATAGCCTTATTAATGCTTATGGCAGGAGTCGAAATTCGTACAAGTGTACAGCATCCCTCATTTTTAGCTATATCGCACGAGCGTCCATCATGGGTCATTTTAGCGCCTTTAAGTGGCGATAATCAGAGTGATCGGCAGAAGTACTCTCAAGTGCACTAATCAATCTCCTGTGCAAGAGTCGTCTAATGCGATGATCCGTTGAGGATGACGTACGGTCATGTTATAGTGTTTTCGCACGATATAACTAGAAATGCGGGAGGCTGTACAATGTATATCAATTACATAAGAACGCATAAAAAGAAGCTAACAATATTTCGAAATTCAAGTAAAAAATGTCGCAGTTTCGCCCGAAGGCGAAGCATCAATTGCGATAGCAAATTAGCAGAGAGCTATTCTCAGTAGGGATAGTAGTTTTATCGGCTGCATAAACTTGGACACATTCGCTTACTAACTGAATTGACAAGCGTGGTGTCAGAGCGCACAAGCAAACATGAATAGATCATACTGAATGACCGCAGACAACTACTGTAAAAACGCTGGCAGCAAGCACAACCGCCGCAGCGGGCGAAGGTTCGTGCGGTCTATCGCTTCAAGGGAAACTGAGCGGCGAATGCACAGCGCATACAAAGGTCAGAGCCATGTGGAGATAAGAGACGGTGCGGGCGACGGCCACAGCCGGGCAAAGTACGAGCCCAGTTGTTGGCAGAGTAGAAGCTGCGCCCCCCCCCACCTCCCTCCCGCGCTGCCTTCCCGCTTTCCTGCTTTCGCATGGGAGATTGAGTGGCAAGTTCCCCTTACGCCCGGTTGCAAGATACCCCTTTGGTGCCCGAGCACAGCGTCGCACCGCCGCTCTCCCTCCCATACCCCCGCGGCCTTTCGCGCGACTGTCGCGTTTGCTTTCCGCCGTGCGTTCGCTCTCCCACGGCGCGAAGCGACGATTTTATCGCCCTTGGACTTTATACGGAACCTCACGGCGACAGCGACGCCGACGGCAGTAATCCGGTTGAAGTGTCCATATAATTGCTATCACAATAAAATTATCCGGTGTGTAATGGCTCTAAGAAGCATGTTCCAATATTGAATATTTGGAAGACAAAAAAAAAAAAGCTGTTTGAACGCGTCAGACCATTCCAGCTAGGGTTCAGTACGCTCTAGACCAAATGATACGTCGAGAGTAACAGAGTTAATATCTTTGAAGTGAGTGTGC
The DNA here is from genome assembly GCF_013339745.2 of Dermacentor silvarum. Classification (NCBI taxonomy): domain Eukaryota; kingdom Metazoa; phylum Arthropoda; class Arachnida; order Ixodida; family Ixodidae; genus Dermacentor; species Dermacentor silvarum. The sequence goes on along the minus strand of NC_051163.1, from coordinate 120,491,832 downwards.
TGTGAACTACCCATAAAAAATTTCGGTCCGAATAACAGGAGAATGGTTGCTAAGTATTGCGTCACGGTTGCGTAAAATTTGGGACCTAGTGACTGTAACGAAAGCCTTGGGGCATTCGATAAACCTAGGTAAACTATACCAATTACGGAAATCAGGCAACGACAGAATTCGAACAATTGAATAATAGTACTGTAACTACAAAGATGATCATGGGGAAAATAAGCAAGATATTGTTATTACGAATAACAAGTGTATTTAATGTGCCTGTGCATTATGTGCTCCAACAATTTTGCAAGAGCAGGATGTTGGGAGAAACTGCCCTAATATAAAACCGATATTCTTGGTCACCTTATTGATGTAAAGAATTAGCATTGCTGTTTACCATGGCGGAGGAACTCAGCGGCGAATGTTTTTAACTAAGCGATAATTACCGACTTCACCGATGAGAATAACGATTCACAAAAGATTAAAAACTTATTTTGGACCATAAGTATTTTTCTTGTCAAGGTGGAAGATCATTTTCATGAGGTGCACGTGCTGCGTTGAAAAGGAAAGGCGAAGACGACAACGATGACGACGAAGGCGCGAGCGTGATCGTGCAATGGCACCCGCGAAAGGTGAAAAAGAAAAAAAAATAAACTCCGGAGAGCGAGTGTGGAATGCGGGAGGGGTGCCATTGTGATAAAGGAAGCCGAGAGAAGACAGCCACGGCGGAAGAAGTAGCCCGTAGGCCCCAGGGTTAGGGCTCCTGCCTATGTTGGTGTTCCTGAGCCTACGGCTCAACGTCTGAAGCTGGTGTTCGTCTGCGGGCCGTCCAGCGGAGCACCAACCACAGTTTCTCTGCTCGCGGCCTTCCCTCCTGGCTTATGTTCCCGCCTTGTTTCCTGCCTTGTCGGGCCATATCGACTCGCCTCCCGATCCAGCTGGGGTACCTCAGCTGCAGCCCACTCGTCGTCTGCACCATTCCAGGCGTGACCTCGTCCCACGGCCCAACCGAACCATATGGTGATGTGGTTTTAATCATTTGGTTCTGTAGTTTTACAAACTGTTACATTCTCCATACTTAAAAGTGATCCATATTAACGTTTGTCAGTAGTAATATGTCATTGAATTGACATAAAGGATTGTTTCTGAGTGTGCGACAGAGAAGATACGCTTCCTATTTGATTTTCTAAATTGGTCTGGATGACCAGGTTAAAGAATCGACTATGGAGAAAAATCTATACCTTGACGCATTAGCGTCCACGACAGCACGAAGCTATTCTTAGGCGGACAAGACCTAATCCAGACGATGGACACCCGTACGTTAAGGACCTTGGGGAACGCTTAGCTTGTCGGCGGCGGAACTGAGAAAGTGCGGAATGGACGGAGCCCGAAGGGTTAGACAACAGGTGCGAGAATCCCCTGAAACTGCACAAGCGATTCATTCATAAATGATAAATCCACGCAAGTTTCTCCTGCAGTTTGAGGAGGCCCGAGACGATTTGGACGCTTGCATCAAAAGATTTGAGTGCGTCGCCACCAGCCAAGGCTTGGATAAATCGCACTGAGCCATTGTACTGAGAATGTGCATCAGGGGGGAAGCATTGAAGGTGTATGGGAGACTGTCTCCGCAAGACTGTTTAGAGAATGACAACCGAAATAGCTTTGCTGCAATGTTTTCGCTTCACGACAGAAGGTTATCGCGAACGTTTTCGCACCTCCAAGCCTCAGAACGGAGAGACGGCTACGCAGCATGTAGCTAGGATTAGAGGCTACCCGATAGGTGGCTAGAACTATCAGAGGCCTCTCAAACGTTCCAGGGCCTGGCCAAGTTGTTGACGATGAAATAGTTCCTAGCTAACTGCAATAAAAAGCTTGTTACGTTCCCCGCGAGCGGGATTGCCGTACCTTGTGTGCTGCTGCAAAAGCAGCTACGAGACGCCCAGCAACACGAAACTTCTATCACTTTAAAGAAGATTCATAAATGAATAACCCTCCGATTATGCAACTTGGCAGGGATTGTGGCGATACAACTTCGAGATTGCGTTTTTGTGTGGTAAGACTAGACATATATCCACCATATCCAAGCCTATGCCTTGTAGGGAAGACAGACGCTAGTGGGTCCAGCTCTAGTGCCCAGACGGCTATAAAGGCACTACCGAAAAGGTATCGCAATTTTGCATGCCGAGTGTAGTGTCGTGAGCACTTCGAGAATTGAAAGCGAGCCGTACACAGCAAGAAATGGACGATTCAGTTCGAGTCCAAGCATGTGCGTGTGTGCGCGAAGCATTTTGATCCATCATCCATCTCCGTACGGACGATTTCACGATAAACGGTGACGGCGTATTGTTGCCGAGGGGCAAGCCGTGCCTCAGGCCTCCTGCCATTCCTTCTGTTTGCGACGGGCGCGCGCGCGCGCGCGCG